>NW_024068546.1:0-127731 GCF_009389715.1 Phoenix dactylifera
AAATTACCGATTCATTCTGCATTCTTCAAGTCAAATACGTACTAGATTTTTTATGTGTGAACTTTTGGCTGAAGAAGGTCCCCTCTCTTGTTTTCATGTGAATGTTTATTGTATCTTACGTGGAAGTGACCTTCAAGTTGAAATCTCTCATTTTCTTGCTCAAGGATCCTGCTTTATTAACAAAATCCTTTTCTTTCTTGAAAGAAAGTCATTAGTTTCTTCAAGATATAATACGTTCATACAACATATTTCTTAACTAGATGGCTCAACATAAGATACGACAATAATTGAATATTGAGTGACTTTACTCAAGAGATTGCCTAAATATAAGCAAGCACATGTCACTTGAATTAAAGAGATAGTTTCATTAACGAAGATGGTTCAAGGACAAGCATGTGAGATAGTAGGAAGATTCATCAAGGTCAAATCAATTTCTTATTTTCAGAATCAATTTAGCTTAGATTCTATTTGCTTAAGATGATTATTAATAAGACATGCTAGTTAAGTTTTAATCAATCTTATCTTAAATAGTTGTTTCTATCAAAATTAAGATTATGATTCATTTGTTATCAATAAAATATGATCCATTAGAGTTAGATTAAAGTCTTGCACAAGGGCACATAATGAGAATACAATCTGGTGTACTAGCTGTATGATAAAATAATTATTCTGTCATGTTTCAATACAGCTTTAAAACAATAGATCTACCTTGCTCATTCTTTTTAAATTCTATAAGATGGGGTCATAGACATACCTTCTTCATGCCAATCTTCTATAAGAGTTTTTTTGTGGACTAACTTTGGTCAATGAAGATTTTCTTTCTTGTTTGTCTTAATTTGGAGTTCGAGAGAAAATGTTAATTCATTCATTATACATATTTCAAACTCACCTTGCATGAGCTTAGTAAAATCTTCATATAAATCTTCATTGGTAGAACCAAAAATGATGTCATCAATGTATACTTTGAGCAAATAAGATATCAAAAATTCTTCTTTTTTGATGCATAGTTTTATCACTATTACTTTCTATCAAAAAGTAACTCAAGCTTTTATATCATGTGATGTGGGGTCGGAACCCCGACACCAGCCCGCACACCGGACGAGCAGGGAAAGCATCCGCGTCCTCCCCGAGGTATTGTCCGCTCTGGGATTGCCGCTTCGGGTCTGCGGGAGGTCACCCAGGGCCGTGGCCCAATGACAGTCCCGAGCCCTGCCGGCGCGGGGGTCCGCGGAGGTACTACCCCTACCCTCACGGTTTTGTCCTACAAAAGGGCCCTCGGTGAGAAGAGGTGTTTGCACCCCCCATTTAAGGCACAGACCTTTCCGCTGATTATCCGATGTGGGACTAAACTGGGAACCCCATCCCACAACACAGCCCCCCAGCGGGAAGGTCTGTGCGTGGCCGGGGCCCTTCCTCTAGCGCCATCTGATGTGGGGTCGGAACCCCGACACCAGCCCGCACACCGGACGAGCAGGGAAAGCATCCGCGTCCTCCCCGAGGTATTGTCCGCTCTGGGATTGCCGCTTCGGGTCTGCGGGAGGTCGCCCAGGGCCGTGGCCCAATGACAGTCCCGAGCCCTGCCGGCGCGGGGGTCCGCGGAGGTACTACCCCTACCCTCACGGTTTTGTCCTACAAAAGGGCCCTCGATGAGAAGAGGTGTTTGCACCCCCCATTTAAGGCACAGATCTTTCCGCTGATTATCCGATGTGGGACTAAACTGGGAACCCCATCCCACAACACAGACCGGTCGGAGCTTCAGGCTAGTCTGCTCTCGGGATGATCATCGGGTTAGCCTGGCATCCGAGGACTGAGCCTCGGGAAATTCCGCTCGTTGGTCGCGCGCCTATCACTTGCCGCTCGACGGGGTTTCTTCGTGGCCAGCTGCGATCGTATTTCTCCTCCTCTCGACGCGTCGCCTGGGGAACACCAGAAGGCTATTAAACGCTAATTGAGGCGTTACCTGGGAAATCGGATCGGCCAGTTGCTGCTTGCGAGGAGTGCCAGTTAAGCGGCCGCGATACGCGCGTTCTTCGAGGCGGATGCGGCCTGGGCGCGTGCGGAGATACGTGTGCCGTGGGATACACGCCGCCTGGAGTGTCCTGCATAAAGAATGCAATTAAGGAGAACGACGCTTAGGACTTCTGCGGGCTTCTTCCCTTTGAGGGTCGCTAGGAAACATTGCCGTGCGGTCGGTTGGTCGCCTCGGACCTCCCCGATCCCGACCGCCGTGGGGAACCGCATGAGCAAGTGGTACGTAGAGACCACCGCGCGAGGGGCGTTCAGTCCGGGTCGTCCGAGGATGGCGTTGTAGGCCGAGGGAACACGGACGACCAAGAACCCGAGTCGCACCGTGGCTTCTGCGGGTGCGACGCCCGCAGTCACAGGCAGCTCAACGACACCTTCCGCCGGGACAGCGTCACCGGTGAATCCTATGAGGGGGGTGGATATTTTGTGCAACAATTGTCTGGACAAGCCCATCTTTTGGAAGGCCTCGTAAAACAAGATATCAGCTGAGCTTCCACTATCCACAAGAACACGCCTTACGTCATAGATTGCCATAGTGAGGGAGATCACCATGGCGTCATCGTGGGGGGTCTGAACCCCCTTTACATCCTCATCACAAAAGGTGATTACATTGCCGACCCTCTGCCTCTTTGCGACGGCCGCCCCTGACGCTTCCGTCGAGCCCCCTGAGTTCCTCACGGGCCGGGGGCAGCCCCCAGTGATAGTGTGGATCACGCCCGCAACGGGTCGATTCTGCTCCCGAGGCTCCGGAGGGGCCGGGTCGGCCGGACGCGGGTCTGCGGGGGGACGTCGGTCGCTCACATATCGACCGAGACGCCCCCAGCGGATGAGAGCCTCGATCTCGTCCCGAAGCTGGAAGTAGTCCTCCGTGTCGTGGCCGTGGTCTCGGTGGTACTCACAGTACGCCCGGGAGGGCCTCTTCCCAGGGATCCTCCGCATCTGTCTCGGGGCCGGGAGATCCTCCCGCCCCTTGATCTCCATAAGGATCTGGGCCCGGGGAGTTAGGAGAGGGGTGTACCGGTGAAAACGTCGGGGCGGAGAACGAGGGCGTGGGGCGCCGTGGTTCTTCGCCGGCGACGGGCTTCTGCGCCGACGCTGAGGCGTCGGGCTCCTCCTCTGGCGTGCCTCTTTCCGCCTTTTCTTCCCAAGCTTTTGAGGGATCTCGGCGGCCTCCTTGCTCCGGTGGGCGGCCGCCTCCTCGGCGTCCGCATACTGGTTCGCCCGGGACAACAGCTCTGGGAAGCTCCGCGGCAGGCGTTTGTCCAGGGAGAAGGTGAGTCTGCCCTTCCAGAAGCCACGCTTCAGGGCTGAAAGAGCTACCTCCTGACTCAGGTTCCGGACCTCCAGCGTAGCCCTGTTGAAGCGGGTAAGATAATCCCGCAGGCTTTCTCCCTCGTTTTGCCGGACGTCAAAGAGGGAGTCGGAGACCAGTCGCCGCCGGCTACTGACGGCGAAATGAGTGATGAAAAGGCGAGTGAACTGGTCGAAGGACCGGATTGAGTCAGCCTCCAGCCCGGCGAACCATGCCCTCGCCGGGCCACGGAGGGTTGCCAGGAAAGCCTTGCAGAGAAGGGGATCTGATGCTCCGTGGAGGAGCATAAGGGTCCTGAAACTCTCAACGTGATCCCGCGGATCCGCCGCCCCGTCGTAGGGCTCGATCGCCGGCATTTTGAACCCCGGCGGATTCGGGGTCCGCAGGATCCTCGAGGCGAGCGCCGGCTGGGAGGAGATCTCTAAGTCGGCGAAGGGATCTTTGGAATGGCCCTTCAGGATCTGGAGTTGTCGGTGGAGATCGTCCACCCGCCGGTCCAGGGAGCGCGACCGGTGGGTGGGAGACAAGGAGCGGCGAGAGGGGGGCCGACTGGAGCGCGGGTTCCTTGAGGACTGGGGGTTCTGGGAACGCGCCCGGGCCCGCCTCTCGTACCCCGCGCAGCTCCGGTGGAAAGGTCCCGGCAGAATGGAGCGTGCTCGAGAATCCTCCTCGCGCCGGCGCTCCTCCCCATGGGAGAGGAAGGAGCGCGGGTTGAGGAGGACAGGCGAACGCTCAGGCAGCGGCGGCTCCTGAGCCCGCTGCGGCGCCCGGGACATCGCACCCTGCAGATTCTGCACCGCCTCCGTGAGGGTGCGAACCTGCTGGGTTAGCTGGTCAAACTGGGCGGCTTCGACCATCTGAATGGGCGGTGGGGCGGTGGAGTGTTGCTGAGAGCGTGTTGGAGATGCAGCGGCCTCCCGGCCAGTGGCACGAGAGGCCCCGCGACCGGAAGCATTGGAAGCTCCACGACCACCTCGCCGTGCCATTACGATCGCTCTGAGATCCGGCCCTCCTTCTAGCGCCAACTGTTGCTGGTGGTCCAAACCGAGAACGATTGGCACAGTGGTGTGAACGGGGTTCCCTTTGAGTTGCTTTGGTTGCGCTCCGCCCTCCGCCGTGAAACCTGCAAGCAAGCCTCGCACCACCACCGGGGTAGTGGGGGCCCTCCGACGATCAAGTCAGAGGAGATCGAAGGAGAAGGAGAAGGAGAAGGTAGCAGGTGAGATGATACTCTGGAAGATATATCTTACCCTCCCCCTTCCCCCCCAGCCTCATATATATCAGGCTGGGGGGTTTTTCTGGGGATTCGTCATCGTGTGGCACGATGGGCCTGCCACTGACATGGCCGTTACAGGGCGTCGTGGGGCAGCGCTGGGTACGGCCATGGCAGGGCATAGTGGAGCTCCGCTTTGTACGGCTGTTACAGAGGATCGTGGGGCAGCGCCGGATACGGCCGTTGCAGGGAGTAGTGGAGCAGGGGGCCGCGGCGTGCCTCAGAGGAACAGTCTGTTGTTGTCGAGAGATTGCCGACTCGGGGTCGGGTTGCTGGATCAAGGGGCAGCCGACTCGGGGTCGGGCTGCGGAGCCGAAGATATCCGACCCGAGGTCGGATTGCTGGATCAAGGGGCAGCCGACTCGGGGTCGGGCTACGGAGCCGAAGATATCCGACCCGAGGTCGGATTGCTGGATCAAGGGGTAGCCGTAGTCTTCCTGGGCGCGCGTGCCGGTCACGTGGGGCATGGTGGCTAAGTTCCCCCGTAACATCATGCTTTTGGTGCTTGTTCCAAATCACATATTGCTTTATCATATTTGTAATGAGTATTTTTAAATAAGGTGGTTATTTTACATAGATCTTCTTTAATGAAATAACCACATAGGAGTGCATTCTACTCATTCATTTGATAAAATATAAAGTTAATAAAGCATGCAAATGATAATGGTAATCTTTACTTCTAATCATGCAAGAATTTCATCAAGATCTATTTCATCTTTTCTTGATTGAATCTTTTAGTAGTCACCAATTTTTCTTCATTAAGTGCATTTATGAAAAACTCAATTTGGTTCTAATTATTAACAAGTTTTTAGATTTTATTGGCAAGATTTCAAATTTTATCTCTTTCAAAAATGATTTAGTTTAACTTGACCAATTATAATCTTGTTCATTCTTCTTAAGGTATTTTAGTTTCAGATTATTATATGTAAGCAAAAAGATCAACCATATACATAAATAATTTGATTTTAGTGTCTTGATGAAAGATCATTAGTCTCATAAAGAATAAAATAAATTGATATTTCTACAACTAGAATCTTTTCATTGAATATTCTATATGCATTTCTTGATGAATGATATCCAAAGATAGAAATATCTTTATCAGATTTGGCATTATTTTTATAAGAACATATCAAGCATAACATGTACGATTGAAAAATATGAAAGATATGCAATAGCTCATTTTCTATTTTTCAGAAGATCAAAAAGAGTTTTCATCAAAAATAGATCTAATAGAAACCATATGTATGACAAGCAGTGATGATAGATTTTAACAAAAATCATTTAAGTAGATGACTATCATACAATATTGTCTTTTTTATTTCTTCAAGGATTCTACTAACCCTATTTTACTTATGGTGTTCTTGGTGCAGAAACAATTGTATTCAATATTATTTTCTGTGCACAACTTAATAAGAAATTGGTTTTCAAAACTATGCCATGATACTTCTTTATTTTTATAGTTTACAAACCTTTTTTATTTGAACCCTTTTTGTGAGTTTGTGCCAATGCAGAAAATATTTCAATTTAAGTGCCAAGAACAAAGCCAATGTAAGTTTTTATAAACTTAGTGATAGAAACAACATCTTTAGATTTAGAAATTGATTTTTGTTTGTTTTCTTAGTTAACATGCATAGCAAACTTTGACCTTGCAGAAGATAATCTAAGTAAACCAATGACAAGGTCTTTTGAAATTAGGTTCATACTAGCATAAGTTAATTTTATATGCCAAAAAAAATTCTTTGATCTTAGTATTTATAATGCATAATTTTTTTTTTTAGAGCATATCAAGTACATATTCTTATGTCTATGATCAATAGAAGATAATGCCATGGATAAGAACTCTCAATCAAGCATATAGAAAATTCATAGAGTCATTCTAGGAGAATTGATTTACTGAATTATCCATCTATAAGTAAACCATAATATAGAAAGATGGAGTGATTTGGATATTTTTTTTTCATACCAAAAATATCACTTATATCACAAAAATGATTAATACTTGCAAGTTATATTTTAATCAACTAATAAACCAATTTCAGTAATAAAGAATGCAAAAATTACTAATTTCATTATTTTTTCCATTTTAGTCACTCTTCTTAATTACATTTTAAGTTTCATTCTTTAACACGTGTCTACAGTACCCATTGTCCGGATTACATCTTTCATTGGAACCTTGGGTAGCTAGACACACCTGCTGAAAAATATTCAGATTTTCAACTTAGGAACCCAAGCTCTTTTGGGTCCTTGCTGGTTAGCTATTATTGTTCCTTTTGGAACCCATATTTTCTTAATAGCTATTTTGTCCATAGGCTTGCAGATTTTAGGATTATAAGGAGTGTATTTCTACATCCTCTTATTAAATTTAACAAACATAAATTTAACATGAGTAGTAGATAAACCTTTAGTTTTCTGTTTTTGCCTTTTAGGTTCATCAAATTTGTAATGTACAGATTTAGGAACAACAAAAGAGATTTTGCAAAGCTTTTGTTCCTGTTTATCGGCATTATAAGAATCTAATTTAAAATAATTAGAAACTATTTTAACAAATATATTCTTGAAAGATTTTTGGATGTACAAAGGTTGATATGTTGGCAGCGACAATGCCAGAACCCACTCACACCGGCACCACCACCAACGTCGGACAAGCAAAGAGAGAATAAACGGATAAGCACTCTCTCGCTCCCTCGACACCGGACTCAAGGATCACCTCTTCGCTCCACTACGAAGGGCAAACGATTACCCTTGGTATCAATAAGGTAAAACACTTGAGCATCGCAACGGATTATCAAACCAAAGGAAGAAGAAGGAAGAAAATAGCAAAGCAAATACAAAGATATAACGAGGTTCGGCTACAAGTAGCCTACGTCCTCCACCGCTCCAAATCTCAATTAGGATGAACTGATTATAGAGATAGCACACACCCGAACGATCACAAGCGATCGCTCTACAAGAGATTCACACAGAATTTCCTTTGCACAAGAAGTAGGATCCCAGTCCTCTTCTCCTCTAGAACCCTAGCCTCACAAAACAAGAGTCTCTCTCAAGATATATATTGGAATCATCTCCCCTAGGGCTCTCATGAGTCCTATATATAGTCTCAAGACCTTCAGATGATCAAAGCCGTCGAAATGCCATAAAAAAACACCAAAGAAAACTCGTCCGTATGATTTCCCGCGAGCTTGAGTCGACTCGCTTGTAGTTCGAGTCGACTCGGGCATGTCTGGACAAATCCTAGTATAACTGGCACGATCTCGGGTCGACTCGACTGTAGCTCGAGTCGACTCGACGATGCTTCGAGTCGACTCGACGATGCTTTGAGTCGACTCGACCAACCTTCGGGTCGACTCTTACAGTCCAGACAGAAACATGGTTTTGTCAGTCTTCTGGCTTTTCTCCTTCCGGATCGACTCGACGGGCCTCGAGTCGACTCGACTGTTTCCGAGTCGACTCGACTGTAGCTCGAGTCGACTCTGACAGTCCGCCAGACAGAACTATGCAGAATTGATTCTTCTTCAATTCTCTTCATCACCAATGGTCTCCACATACCCCAACAATCTCCCACTTGTAGACCTTGGGTATACCCTCTTGTTGCTTGGCTCTCCTCTATGCTCCCACTGAAACTAAATCATCCTAGTGAGATAGGTACAAAGCCTCCTCAACGTCTTCAAGTATGAAGACCAGCAGAAGCTGAACAACTCATCAGCTTCTCCACCGTGACGACCTTCGTCGACATATCTGCAGGATTCTGACTTGTATGAATCTTCTTCAACTTGACGAGTCCCTGCTCGAGCAATGACCTCACGAAGTGGTACCGTATGTCAATATACTTCGTCCTCGAATGGAAAGCTGAATTCTTCGCCAGATGAATTGCATTTTGACTATCTGAATATAACATGCAATCCTTCTGCTCCTTCCCAAGCTCCTTCATCAAGCCCTAAAGCCATATTAGTTTCTTGCATGCCTTTGTGGCTGCCACATACTCCGCCTCTGTAGTCGACAATGCAACAACTGGTTGCAACCTGAAAATCTAACTGACAGCTCCACTGCCCAAGGTGAACAAGTACCCTATCGTGTTTCTCCTGCCGTCCAAGTCCCCTGCCATGTCTGAGTCCACAAAGCCCTGTAACCGGATCTCAGAACCTCCATAGCACAATGACATGTGCTCCGTGCCTCTTAGATACCTCAGTATCCATTTGACCGCGTGCCAATGCTCCAAGCCTGGGCAGCTCATAAAGTGACTCATAACTCCCACTGCTTGAGCAATGTCTGGTCTCGTACACACCATAGCGTACATCAAGCTTCCCACCACCGATGCATACGGGATTTTTGATATATTGAGCTCCTCCACCCGCGTCTTCGGACTTTGCCCTTTTGAAAGCTTTAAATGGGCACCCAGCGGTGTGCCAACAGGTTTGGCACCCTCCATGCAGAATCTCCTAAGTACTCGACTGATGTACTCCGTCTGAGATAGTCTGAGGATATGTTTAGACCTATCTCTGCTGATCCGCATCCCAAGGATCTATTTCGCTGCTCCTAGATCCTTCATTGCAAATTTTCTTGACAGCTTTGTTGCCCAAGGTGACAACCCAAGAGGGGGGGGTGAATTGGGTCTTTTAAAAACTTTTCAACTACTTTTAATCTTTTAGAGTTAATTAAGCTAAGTTGTATGGATGCTTAGTGGAATTTAAACTTAGCAAGAGTATGATTCTAATCTAATCAACTATTAAGCAACGGACTCAATAAAAGATTAGTCTAAGTTTGCCCAAGTATGCAATTCAATTGAATGAGACTTGATTAAGTAAATTGAAGATGCTTGCAACTAAAGGATGCACGGAGAAGAGTTAAGCAATCATAGTATCTAAGTAAGTAAGTGAGTGAGGAAGTCAGACAACAAAGAGCATCACAAATACAACAAAAGTATAGTGGTTCGGTGCATCCCAGCACCTACATCCACTCCCCAAGACCTCTTGGGAATTTCACTATAATCCCTCAGATTACAGCCGGTTGTTTTACAAGCTCACAACCCAACTTGTTGTTTTGCGAGATCACAACGAACTCGGTCGGTTTTCACAGGCTCACTGACTAGAACCTACCGATTGTTTTCACGGGCTCACAATCCAACCCAGTTGGTTTTCCCAAAGGCTCACCAACCACAACCTTACAATGATTGTTTTTCGGGTTCACAATCAACCCAGTTGGTTTTCCCCCAAAGGCTCACCAACCACAACCTTACAACGTTGGTTTTCCCTTTGGCTCACCAACAAACCTTAACACCGTTGGTTTTTCCTTTGGCTCACCAACAAACCTTAACACCGTTGGTTTTTTCTTTGGTTCACCAACAAACCTTATATTAGACAAAGAATTTAAAGCAAATACAAGCTTCTTAACTAAGCAAATATATCAAATATAAACAAATGGAGTAAAGAGAAGCTCTCAAACGAAGTTTGAAGATGAAGGAACTCGGCTTCTTCTTTACTTGACCCTCTTCTGATTTGGCACGAGGTAGAGGATCATTGAGGCAGCACACGGATGGAGAGGAAGCTTTGGGATTCACTTGGATGCTCTTCTTCTCTCTATTTCGCTTTGGATGGCCCTTTTGTGCTTATGAGAGATTTCCCTTGTAATCTCTTTGAAATCTCTTCCCTAAATGTTCTCTCCCACTTCCATCATTTCTCCCCTAGCTCTCCTCTTGATTTTATAGCTTTAGATGGCGTGGAGCCAAAAATCTAGCCGTTAGAGACAAAAATAGAGCCGTTGGACACAGTCTGTACCTCCTGACAATATTTTCGTTGGGATCGGAGTCGACTCGCGCGATCTGGAGTCGACTCGCCTGTTGCAGGAGTCGACTCGTGCTTGACTGGAGACGACTCGGCCACTGTTCCAAATTTGAATTAATGTGCATGCCTTGTCCTCGGGTCGACTCGGACCAAACTGGAGTCGACTCGCTAATAGCTGGAGACGACTCGGGCACTTGGGGGTCGGCTCATTCTCAGGAATCCAGAGGACATACTTTCTGATTTTCTTCCTCGAGTCAACTCGGATTCTCTTCGAGTCGACTCGGCTCTCAGAGCCCGAAAACTGATCCTCTGTCTTTGGGGTTGAACTGCCTCGGAGTCGACTCGGACTTTGCGGGAGTCGACTCGGCTCTCAGTGTCCAAAATTGTCTCTCTGACTTTTTGCCTTGCTTTTCTCTGGGAGTCGACTCTTGCACAATTAGGAGTCGACTCGCCTGACTTCGGAGTCGACTCGTGGTCCTCTGGAGTCGGCTCGATTGCAGAGTCTAAAATTCTTTGTTCTGTCTTTCCTCTATTAATCTTTTGAGTCGACTCGGAAACGTTGGGAGTCGACTCGGCATGTATCGGAGTCGACTCGAATTTTCGAGAAGTCGACTCGAGAACTATTCTTTTGAATTTTTCTTTAGAATTTGCTCCTCCAACTTGAATACTTTAAACTTGAAACTTGGGCCAATAAATTGTAGCTTTCTTCCAACTTTTCTTGAGAGCTTTGGAGGCCTTCTTGTATTCATCCAACTTGCTATGTTCCTTACAAAATAAATATCTTTCTCCTTGCAACACAAACATTAGTATTTATACTTCAAGGTTTGTGATCATCAAAATCAATCTTTAAATCAATCTTTGGGTCATCAATCTCCCCCTTTTTGATGATGACAAAACTTGGAGTATATGCAATATAAAATATATTGTGTTCTAGAGGTAATGCATAGCTAAGTTGCATGAAGTAGAAATTATATATCTTTAAAATATACTTCATGATAATGCTTTAGATTTAATCTTAACATAATCAACACATAAAGCATTATGAGCATATACTCAGATATTTCTCCCCCTTTTTGACAACATCAAAAAGGTTGTAAGATAATGAAATATTAAGCACAAAGATAATGGTACTCAAATATATTTTTTTTTCTTTATAGTACTCTGATTTTCAATTAATGCATGTCAAATTATTGCAAGAATATGAATCATATAACTCAAGGCAATAATGTCAGAATAAGATTAATTAGCATAGATCAGAGCCAATTAAGATGATTTCAGAGCAAATTATGATGAGAGAACATCGAATGTAATTCCAAGGATAGTTTTCAAATCAAGTGTAGGTGGAATCTTTTTCAAGTTAGTTCAAGGAGTATCAAGACTGATATTCAAAGAAGGCACGAATGGAAATCTAACCTCTCTTCAATAATAAGTATGAAAGCTTGTTCATTGAAGATCTTTTGCCCAATATATTAAGTATTTTATCAACATGAGAGCAATTTAATTAATTTTCAGAGTATAAGATCAAAACTTATATACTTGAAAAACATACCATCATGTTAGATCATTAATTCTTAATGACTTCAAAGTTCTTTTATGATAATAAGAGCATTGGGGCACAAATACCAAAATATGGATTCATACAATTTTTGATACATCTTAGAGCTCTTTTAAAGACTTTCTTTTATTCCTTTAGAGAAAAACATATTTTAATATATATAAGAATAAATTGGCACAGGATTGAAACTCTAAAGAGCAAGCCAATAAGAACTCATTAGTGAATTCTAAAATAGATTTTCTAATAGAGATACTCAAGAAAATTCAACATATTATTCTCCCCCTTTTTCATTAAGTTAGAGGCTCTTAAGATCAACTGTTTGAATTGCAATTTGGTTCATGATTTATGCATAAGATATATTAACCAAATAACAAGCCTCAAGGTGTATCATAAATTCTTTCTCTCTCCTTTAGTTATAGATTTATGCGATTAAGTTCCATAAGATTTCTCCTTCTGAAATTTTCTTTCTCCCCCTCAATTGATCATTCCATTTAAGAGTTTAGAATTTGAAGATAATGTTCAATAAAATTGTCAATCTCGAAAATATATTTTCTATAAGTTTCAGCTTATTTTCATAAGACTCAAGATTTGAGATAAGACAACCTTTATAGAACTCATCTCAAAGTATAAACTTATTATATAATTAAAGCAAGTCTTGCATTATAAGGAGGTTCATCAAAATCAATCCATAAAATTCAAGGTATGCATCAAATTAAAGTAACTTTAGGATAAGATACTGAAACTTTATGATATCAAGAATGTAGAGTGATCTAGAATTATTCAAAATTTATAGCAATCACTCTTTTCAAGAACAAGTTATGCTTCCTCTTAATTTTTGAGAAAATGTACTGAAATATTAATCAGAAAATGATTCATTTGAAGCTCAAATTCTTTCAAAAGCATTTACATTTTCTTTCTTTTAAGAATCATTTTGAGTGAGTTGAAATGTTTCTAGACTTAAGATCATTCACTCTCTTAATAATATATATATATATATTGATGGAAGTATTTAATAATGTAGGAGAGAAAAATATATAGATGATCATTGAAGTATATATATTTATAGAACTCAATTTCTTAATCATAGTTTTTCAGCAATGTATACATGAAGCACAATAAATCTTGTTTAATATCAAAATAAAATCATATGTTTAAAAATATTTGTTTGCAATTAAGATCATTGAAAGACACATCATTTACACCAATATTAGTACACTTTAAGGATAAGAAAAGATATGTTTCGGATGCGTATCGAGACAATCAACCAAGGCGTCAAAATTAATTCTGTTTTTCTTATATTAAAATTTTCATTTAGAGATCATATTGAGTTATTCTCCTGAATGACGTGATCATTGAAGCATATAACTAAGGTTACAAAGATGTAACGATATAAGCATTTTTAAGTTAAGTTTAAGCTTTTATACAAAATCAGATTCTGAATTTTCATAAGAATTTCCAAGAAGGCTTTCACAATTATAATTTGAGATATGTCTCTTCTACATTATAGATCATCTTAAATCACTAAGATTGAAAACACATATTTCAATAACATTCGAGCACTTTCAGAATCTTTGTATTTAATATTGAGTTTCGATACAAAATAAAGGATATTTTAACAAGTATTAGGACATTATGTATCAAAGTTAGGCAAGTAGAAAGATAGATCAAGATCAATTCATTTTGCCTAAATAGAAATATCCTTCTCTTCTTCTTTTTGTAAATCTATTTAACTTTCAAAGATAATCGTGAATGATAAAACTGAAATTTCTTTTTAATATTACTTATAAAAAAAACTTTATGTAGTATTTTAAACATTCAAGCATTGGAACACAAGTTAGTTTGAGGCAAGGGTGAAGCAAAGACTTGTGAGCAAAGTTAAGACATATTCCAAGTTAAGACATATTTCAATCAACTTATCCAAGCATGGAGCATTACA
Source organism: Phoenix dactylifera (assembly GCF_009389715.1). Taxonomy (NCBI): domain Eukaryota; kingdom Viridiplantae; phylum Streptophyta; class Magnoliopsida; order Arecales; family Arecaceae; genus Phoenix; species Phoenix dactylifera. The sequence continues at coordinate 13,879 of NW_024068546.1, forward strand.
AAATATTGAGAACCCATAATTCAAAATATCATGCCACATGCAAAATATATTATGTGTTAAGTCATGCATTAAAATATTAAGAACAAGCATGTCAAGGATCAAAATCAATTCTTTTCGAATTAGCTCCCCCTATTTAAATATAATCTTCCACTAATTTCATCCTTAAGGTGTGTTTCCAAGTGATTAAAAATTTGACTTGATTCTTCTTATATACTTTCATTTACTTTGTCTTTCAATTTTTTTTTTGAATTTTTTTTCTTAATCAATTAACGAACATTTTGTTATTGTTTTTCGTTTTTACTTTCTTATGCTCTATACTCTATTTGCTCCCTATCCGGTGGAGTTGGAAGGGGCACGAGGTACTACCACTAGCCTCCCTCTTGTGCCGTCCCTAATATACCCTACACCGAATAGTTGGGTCAAATAGTGCCGGGTACTACCACTAGCCTCCCCATTGGCACCATCCCTATGATGAGCAATATAGAAAGATTAAAAGATTTACTTCAAACTCCTCCTGTTTAAATGTAATTGATTATGAATTTTATCTCCCAAAAGAAATGCTCACACAAGTCTCACAAATGTACCGAATATATTATGCTTGTTTTGCTTTTCCTTAAGATTTGGAGTATTTGCCTTTACTTAGATTTTTACATTTCTTGAATAATATCCATTTTCTTTTCTTTATCTCTCTCTCTTTTTGTTATTCTCAAGTAATTTACATGAAAGAGCAGAATAAAGAAATAATCTTATGTATCATATAAATGTATATCATGCAAACAACATTTTCATTGTGCTCAAGGATTCATAACTTCTCACAAGTTATTTTAAATCAAAATTTTAAGCATATACTTGTGTATTTCATTGTTATGATATAGGCAAAGAAATTTTTAGTTTGAGCAAACCCTGAAATAATTTCTAAAAGCATAAGTCAATTAATGCATATATAGACATGATATCTAGAAATTAATATTTAAAGATTTTAATCATGTCACAATAAAATTTAAGTTATTGACTTTGCTTAGCTAATTTATGAGAGAGGTATCTAAAATTACCGATTCATTCTGCATTCTTCAAGTCAAATACCTACTAGATTTCTTATGTATGAACTTCTGGCTGAAGAAGGTCCTCTCTCTTGTTTGCATGTGAATGTTTATTGTATCTTACATGGAGATATCCTTCAAGTTGAAATCTCTCATTTTCTGGCTCAAGGATCCTGCATTATTAACAAAATTCTTTTCTTTCTTGAAGGAAAGTCATTAGTTTCTTCAAGATACAAAACATTCATATAGCATATTTCTTAACTGGGTGACTCAATCAGAAGATATGACAACAATCGAATGTTGAGTCACTTTACTCAAGAGATTGCCTAAATATAAGCAAACACATGTCACTTGAACTTAAGAGATAGTTTCATTAACCAAGAAGGTTCAAGGACAAGCGTGTGAAGCAATAGGAAGATTTATCAAGGTCAAATCAATTTTTTTATTTTCAAAATCAATTTAGCTTAGATTCTATTTGCTTAAGATAATTATCAATAAGACATGTTAGCTCAGTTTTAATCAATTTATCTTAAACAGTTGTTTCTATCAAAATTCATATTATGAATCATTAGAGTTAGATTGAAGTCTTGCACAAGGGCACATAATGAGCACACAATCTGGTCTACTAGCTGTATGATAAAATAATTATTCTATCATGCTTCAATACAGCTTTAAAACAATAGATCTACTTTGCTCATCCTTTTCAAATTCTACAAGATGGGGTCATAGACATACCTTCTTCATGCCAATCTTCTATAAGAGTTTTCTTGTGGACTAACTTTGGTCAATGAAGATCCCCTTTCTTATTTGTCTTAATTTGGAGTTTGAGAAAGAAAATGTTAATTCATTCATTATACATATTTCAAACTCACTTTGCATGAGCTTAGTAAAATCTCCATATAAATTTTCATCAGTAGAACAAAAATGATGCCATCAATATGTGCTTTGAGCAAGCAAGATATCACAGATTCATCTTTTTAATGTATAGATTTATCATTATTACTTTTTATCAAAAAGTTACTCAAGCTTTTATATATCATGCTTTTGATGCTTGTTCCAAATCACATATTGCTTTATCATATATGTAATGAGTGTTTTTAAATAAGGTGGTTATTTTACATAGATCTTTTCTAATGAAATAACCACATAGGAGTGCATTCTACACATTCATTTGACAGAATTAAAGTTCATAAAGCAAGCAAATGATAATGGTGATCTTTACTTCTAATCATGCAAGAATCTTATCAAGATTTATTTCATCTTTTCCTGATTTAGTCTTTTAGTAGTCATCAATTTTTCTTCATTAAGTGCATTTCTGAAAAATCCAATTTGGTTCTAATTATTAACAAGTTTTTTTTTTGGATTGTTATATGTAAAAGATTAACCATATACATATATAATTTGATTTTAGTATTTTGATAATAAATCATTAGTCTCATAAAGAATAAAATGAATTGATACTTCTACAACTAGAATCTTATCATGAATATTCTATATGCATTGCTTGATGAATGATATCCAAGGATAGAGATATCTTTATCAGATTTGGCATTATTTTCATAAGAACATATCAAGCATAACGTGTATGACTAAAAACTATGAAAGATATGCAATGGTTCATTTTCCATTTTTCAGAAGATCAAAAGGAGTTTTCATCAAAAATGGATCTAATAGAAATCATATGTATGACAAGCAGTGATGATAGCTTTCAAAAAAATATTTAAGTAGATGACTATCTGTTGCCCAGAGATGGTCACTCAAGAGGGGGGTGAATTGGGTGTCTTAAAACTTTTTGACTATTTAAAAAATAAAACACGCAGATGTATGAACTAAAGTAAAGATGGAGGGATGAGAACAGTCAATCGCAAACACGAGGTTTTATAGTGGTTCGGAGCTTCCACTGCTCCTACATCCACTCCCCAAAGCACCTTTGGGAATTTCCACTATAATCCAAGATTACAGTCTGGTAGTTTTGCGAGTGCACTACCCAACTCGTTGTTTTACACCGGGCTAACAACGAACCCTATAACCCCCAATTTAACCTAGGCTTGGGACGCCTTTCCCTTGTTCCAAGTCCCTTGACTGGAACAAGCACAATATTGAAAAAGTTTTACAAGGATTTAAAAGCTCTAAATAAGCAAATATAACAATGATAAGCAATAGAACCCGGAAGAACCCTTTTAGCTGTTGGAAGCATGGGAGATGATGGTTCTTCCGATGTGGATCGCGTTGGCTTGAGTGTGAGCTTTGACTCCCGAGCGGAAGAGAGTAGTTGAGCTTGAAATCAGTTGGGAAGCTTGAAGGCACTTGATTTCTTCACTTGAATGCACTAACTCCCTTGAACCTCTCTCTCTTGCTTCTCTCTTGAATGATCTTGTGTTGGGTTGGTGAGATGTTGTTGAGAAGCACTTAAGAGGTCCCTTTTATAGCCCAAAAAGCAAATATAGCCGTTAGAGATAAAGTTAAAGAGATTTGAAATTCAAAACATCCTGCAAAAAGGTGTCAGTCGCGTCCCAGGCGCTCCGGAGACGTCTCCGCTTCAACGCGAGACGTCTCGGCTGTAAGATTTTACTTTTGACGTTGTTTGGGGTCGACTCGGCGCTTTATGGGGACGTCTCGGCTTGTTTGCGCTTTTTGCATGGGGACGACTCCGTTGCTTCGGGGTCGACTCTGCTGTTATATCTCCGAAAAACATGTCTTCTGGAATTCTCTGAGAGAGTCGACTCCGCTCTTTCAGGGGACGTCTCCGCTGCCTTAACACCGAAAAAGACATCCTCTGGAAAACCCTGAGAGAGCCGACTCCGCTACCTCGGGGATGACTCGGGAGGTTTACTTTTTACTTGCGGGGACGCCTCCGCTTACTGTGGAGACGACTCGCGCATATCACTTGAAATCGGCCTTTCTGCCGCCTCTGAGAGAGTCGACTCCGCTACTGAGAGAGTCGACTCCGCTATCGCGGGGACGACTCGGCAGGTGCCGGGGACGTCTCCAGCCGTGCCAGTTCTTTCTGTTTGTGCCAGAGACGTCTCTGAGACAACCCGGAGACGTCTCGGCTGTCCCTGATCTGTTTTCTTCAGCTCAAAAATTCTTCAATAAATTCATAAAATTATGGAAACTTGCCTAGATATTTCTTAACAATATTCTTAATTAAACACATGAAATCCTCAAGTAAATTGTTAAGATAAATGGAATTATACTCTAGTGTTTTGTATTCATCAAAATCCATTAGGGGGTCAACAATCTCCCCCTTTTTGATGATGACAAACACTGAGTATATGCAAAATTCGAAATTTAAACATATACACAGTATTTGATCAGATGTACAAGTATAATGTTTTGATTAGAGCTAGATACAGTGTGCATAATTTAAAATAGTCAACTTTCATTTCTATCCTTATGCATAAGATTGATCTTAATAGCTCTTAAGCAATTTTAGCATATCAACTGAATTTGAATCAAGTTAAAATGAAATATTGATGTTCAAGATAATTGAAAGCTAAGTTCTTTTTGACTTCCCCTTTCTTTTCCAGAAGGGCAATTATCTTAAAGCTAATATTCTTCAATTTTATCTCTTCTAATTCTTCAATTTTGCATTCCACCATAAATTTTGCATTCCAATATATCCAATATCCATATTGGTTCTACTCCCCCTTTTTGTCATCAACAATGAAGGGGACAAATTATCCTTAGGTACTTAAAACTCAAGTTCTAGTAAAATTCAGCATATTACCATGAACCACTCAAGGATATTCAAGTTATTTCTATTAATGAATTCTGCATTCATTTTACTCCCCCTTTGTTTTGGAATTCATTTCAGACTCCTCTTTTCTCCCCCTGTTTTATATGCATTGATAAATTATGTCAAATTTGAGCATTTAAGGTATGTTATGAGATTTTTATGGCACATCACAGAATCACATACACAATCACAGAATCACATACACAGAGTTAGCAACAATGTACACAAGGTTTCAAAAAAAATTGTATGTCATTCATGTATCATTGTAAACCTTTGAAGTCATTACAAAGTTAAAAGAGGAAATCATTACAAGTATTGATTTCTAATACAAAAAGTGTTTCAAAATGAGCCTAGGGTTTACAAAAAGAAGAACCCTAGTTGTCTACAAGGTGTCCCTCATCGGCGACGTTGCTCATAAACTCTGGCAGCTGCATCTATAAAAGCATTGATGGAATCTAGCAGTGTTCTGAATTGATCTCCCTGTGACTGATGAAAGGCTGCCACTAGTGCTTCAAATTCAATGCTTGCCCTATCAATTCTTCCTCTAAGTTGGGCAACCAAAGTGCCCACATTGCCTCCAGGGCTTGTCAATTCTTGAAGGCTATTTGAAATGGTTCTCAAGCTGTCTTGTAGCTCAATTGATCTGAAGGTTTGGGTGGCATTCACACTAACTAGTTCTTGCGCTGTAGCTTCTATCTGAGCTCTAATTTCCTTCAGCTCTTGTAGAATCCCTTCATGTGAGGCTCTGATGGGGGCCAACTCAGTAGAGATCATCGATCTCATCTCCTCCCTCATCTGCTGGCAAATTACAGATGCTAAAGTGTGCATCTGGTCTTCTGATAGGGAGTAGGCCCTGTTGGGGGAATAAGGTTTTTCCCCCAAATGACATGAATGCCCCTAAGAAGCCACACAATCGTCGACCCTGGAAGGCCGAAGTCGGCATCCGAACTCGGAACCTCCGACCTAAGAGAAACCCCAATGTCCGAGGCCTACTTTTGTCAGCCACCTACTACGGCCGTACGTCTCCGAGGTCCGGCCAGAGACCGTACTATGACGCCCCTCCGGCATTTATTGCGCATGACCGCTGTGATCCTCCGGCACACTCCACAATAAATGCGGATCTCCGGCTTACTCCACAATAAATGTGGATCTCCGGCTTACTCCACAATAAATGCGGATCTCCGGCTTACTCCACAATAAATGTGGATCTCCGGCTCACTCAACAATTAATGCACGTGACTCCTGTCATCTACGGACTCCCAGCTCTCCACGGCAAATAAGCCCAGCAGAGTCTAGTCGACTGTGATAAGTCTCTGATCTCGGCCATATCGCCGACATCAGTGCAATGATTCGCCTGACCAAGCGCCGACCTGAACGACATGCCGAGCCGTACTACGGCTTCGCCCCGTTACATCGCAGGTAAACCGACCCTCGGTCTATAAAAGGGGGTTGGAAAATCGATACTCTGGACAAGCACTGTTTACCTCTACCCTACACGATTTGCCCCCTCCCTGACTTGAGCGTCGGAGGGCCGGCGCCGGAAGACCCGGCCACCGGTTCGTGTGCAGGCACCCAGACGGAGGACGCCGCCCACTGTCGGATCGTCGCCCAGCCACGGGAACCAGCCGCTCCTTCTCTCCGATCGCCCCAGATGGAGGACGCCGCCCGTCGACGAACCACCGCCTCGCCGTGAGTAACCACCTTCCGCTCCCTCTCCTCGATCGAAGATTGCCCCCGGGTCCAATTTCCAGCAACAGTTGGCGCTAGAGGAAGGGACCGAGTAGCAGTCATGAAGTTGAGAAGTAAGGGAGCCTCTAACGTCTCCCGGCGTCCCCCGCAAAGTCCTGGACACTCCGTCCAGAATTCCCCAACTCCAGCTGACCCAGGTCCTCAGGTCCAGCCGGAACAGTTCAATGCCCTGGTACAGCAAGTCCAGGCCCTGGCCGCCGTCGTTCAGGGCCTACGGCGCGTGGAAGCTTCACCGGCGCTTCCCCCGCAGGCCCAGGCCCCGCCGGAGTGTCTCCCCAACGGCCCGGTTCTCCCCAGTCAAAATCTGCATGGCTCCTCCAGAGCCAACAACGGAGAACGGGCTGCTCCCCGTAGGGAGTTACCGGGAGAAGGTTTCGATCGGAGACCCCAACTTTCCGAGGCGGAGTCAACCCCGGACCGCCAAGGGCCGGCGCAAACCACAACGACAATCCCACGGGTGGGGGAGCTCGACCGAAAAGTTGAGCATCTGGAGCGCCAGATTGCGGCACTCCACGGCAAGAAGGCAAGACAGGAAGGGGACTTTGAGTTCACTGCCAAGTCCCCCTTCTCCCGCCAGATCGAGGACGAGCCGGTTCCCGCGAGATTCAAAATGCCTCAGGTGGAGCCCTACAGCGGAATCACCGACCCCCTCGACCACTTGGAGAGTTATCGGGCCCTCATGGCCCTACAAGGGTCCTCGGAGGCCATACTCTGCAAAGCCTTTCCAGCGACCCTCCGAGGGACCGCTCGGCTTTGGTTTTCTGGACTGAAGCCGAACACGGTGTCCTCCTTTGAGCAGCTCGGCAGCCAGTTCGCCACCAACTTTGCTGCCAGCCGGCGCCAGCGACGGACATCAGACTCCCTCCTGGATATCAAGCAGAAGGAGGGGGAGTCCCTCAAAGAGTACCTGGACCGCTTTACCGCCGCCACATGGGAGGTCCGCGAGCTAGACCAGTCGATAGCCATGTCGGCTCTGAAAACTGGGGTTCGCTCCTACCGATTTCTCTTCTCCATCGAGAAGAGCTTCCCGGCCGACTTCACCGAAATGCTGGCCCGAGCCCGGAAGTATGCCAAGGCCGAGGAGGCAGTCGCCTCCAGGTGGGGAGCAATCGAGCCCGCCTCTAAGAAGCAGAAGAAGCACCGCGAGGAGCGCGGCCGACAAAGGAGCCGGTCTCCCCGCAGAGAGAAAATCTCCCCAGACTGAGGAGTCCGCCCCGTCAGCAGGGGCGACCTCAGCAGAGGACACCTCCTCGTCCGAGGTCTCCACCACGGCCCCGGATGTACCAGGCGAGGTACGAGAACTATACACCCGTCAATGCTCCCCGGGCCGAGATCCTGATGGAAATTGAGGGTCGGGACTTCTTCCGACCCCCTCCTCCTATGCGAGACACGGGATTTCCCCGAAATACCAGGAAGTATTGCCGCTTCCACCGAGACCGTGGGCACGACACGGAGGACTGCTTCCAACTCCGGGACGAGATAGAAGCGCTCATCCGACGGGGAGTACTCAACCGGTTCGTGAGGAATCGACCTGAGGAAAGAAGGCCGGCGGAGAATGTCGCACCAACCGAAAATCCAGGCGACAACAGGCCCATCGCCGGCACCATCAACATGATTGGGCGGGCCTCGGCAGGAACGGCCGCCCAGGGAACACCCCCGAAGCGCCCACGTACTGATGAAGTCATCTCGTTCTCGGACGAGGACTTAGAAGGGGTCGAGACCCCTCACGATGACGCTGTGGTCATCTCAATGATTGTAAATAGGTTTGATGTAAAGCGTGTCCTAGTTGACAATGGAAGTTCAGCCAACATTTTGTACTACCATGCCTACCAAAAAATGGGGTTGACAGAAGGACATCTCCGGAGAATCAATGCCCCGCTAGTCGGGTTTACCGGAGATGCGGTCTCGGTTGAAGGTGAGGCTAGCTTCCTTGTCACAGTTGGCCTCGCCCCCCGGGAGAGCACTGTGAGGATGGACTTCTTGGTGGTCCGTCTGCCCTCGGTCTACAACGCCATCCTTGGGCGCCCAGGGTTAAACACCCTTCGAGCCGTGGTTTCAACTCGCCATTTACTCATGCGGTTCTCCACCGGCCAAGGAGTAGGCGAGGTCCGCGGAGACCAACTGGTTGCCAAGCAATGCTACATGGCGGCCCACACAGTGAAACAACCAGCTGAGGCGCCAGACCGCCCGACGCGCCCTTCACTCCCCATAGAAACCCTCGATGCGAGGGACACCCCCTGGAAGAAGCAAGTAGAGCCCGGTGAGCTCCTTATTCAAATCCCACTACGAGAAAATTTTCCCGAGCTAGCCGTGCAGGTCGGCTCCGGCCTCGGCGCCCATGAGAGGGATCGCCTCGTCAGCTTCCTGCGGGATAATGCCGACGTCTTCGCCTGGTCGCCCGCGGACGTGCCAGGAATTGACCCTGAGGTCATGGTCCACCGACTTCAGGTGAAACCAACCAGCAGGCCTGTAAAGCAGAAGAAAAGAGGCTCCGCCCCCGAGCGACAACGAGCTACGGCCGAGGAGGTGGACAAACTCCTCGAAGCCGGCTTCATCCGGGAGGTCTCCTACCCGGACTGGCTCGCCAACATAGTCCTCGTAAAGAAGGCCAACGGAAAATGGCGTATGTGTGTGGACTACACCGACCTGAACAAGGCCTGCCCAAAAGACAGTTTCCCCCTCCCGAGCATCGACCAGCTCGTCGACTCCACCTCGGGACACCAACTGCTAACTTTTATGGACGCCTTTTCAGGATACAATCAAATCCGAATGGCGCCAGAAGACGAGGAGAAGACGGCCTTCATCACCGACAAGGGCACCTACTGCTATAAGGTGATGCCCTTTGGCCTGAAAAACGCTGGGGCCACCTATCAGAGGCTGGTCAGCCAGATTTTTAAAGACCAGATCGGCCGGAACATGGAAGTCTACGTGGACGACATGTTGGTGAAGAGCCGAGCGGCGGAACACCACATAGCCGATCTCGACGAGACGTTCGCCAAGCTCAGAAAATATCAAATGAAACTCAATCCGGCGAAGTGCGCGTTTGGGGTCACCTCGGGCAAGTTCCTGGGTTTTATAGTGACCCAGCGCGGAATTGAGGCCAACCCGGAGAAAATCCGGGCACTGCAAGAGATGTCGCCTCCAAAGACAGTTAAGGAGGTGCAGCGGCTCGCGGGGCGGGTAGCCACCCTGGGAAGGTTCGTCTCTCGGTCGGCCGAGCGTTGCCTCCCCTTCTTCAAGAGCCTCAAACGGCCGAAAGACTTCCGGTGGACAGAAGAATGCCAGCAGGCCTTTGAAGAGCTTCGGAGCCTTCTGGCTTCTCCCCCGCTGCTCACCATGCCCTGGAAAGGCGAGGTCCTTTACTTATATCTGGCCGTCTCCCCAGCCGCAGTGGGCTCAGTTCTCGTCCGGGAAGTGGACAAGCTCCAAAAGCCGGTCTATTACACCAGCCGGGTTCTCAGGGATGCCGAGACCCGATATTCTAAACTTGAGAAGACCATCTTCGCTCTCATCATCTCGGCTCGGAGACTCAGGCCTTACTTCCAAGCCCACACGATAGCTATATTGACCGACCAGCCCATGAAGCAAATATTGCAGAGGTCGGATCGTGCGGGGAGGGTCGCCAAATGGGCGGTCGAGCTCGGGGAATTCGACCTCGAATATCGGCCCAGGCCGGCTACCAAAGCTCAGATACTCGCCGACTTCATCGTGGAGTGCACCCTTCCGGACGACCCTGAGCTGCCATCTGGACCCGCGGAGGAGGCCCCGAGGCAGCCATGGGTCCTGCACTCGGACGGGTCTTCGACCTCGGGGGGTAGCGGGGCCGGACTTATCCTCACTAGTCCAGACGGAGTGGTGGCTGAGCAAGCCCTGCGCCTCGAGTTCCCGGCCTCGAACAATGAGGCCGAGTATGAGGCCCTCATCGCCGGGCTCAAACTGGCGAAAGAACTAAACGTGGGAGACCTGACGGCATTCAGCGACTCCCAGCTGGTGGTGAACCAGGTCCAAGGAGATTTTGAAGCTAAAGAGCCATCCATGCAAAAGTATCTCCAAAAGGTGCGGGAACTCATATCTGCCCTGAATTCTTTCAACATCCAGTACATTCCTAGAATGGAAAACCTCAGGGCAGACCAGCTATCCAAGCTGGCAACCTCCCGCATGAGCGAGCTTCCTAAGGGAACCGCGCTCGAGTATCTTCAGACCCCCAGCACGGAGGAACCCGAGCCTACCATGTGCATCGGCTCCGAGCCAAGCTGGATCGACGGGCTCGTCTGCTACTTTAAGGACGGAACCCTACCTCATGACGAGATGGAGGCTCGCCGAATCAAGCGCCAGGCCCCCCGGTACGTCCTATACGAGAACAGGCTCTATCGACGATCATTTACTTCCCCCCTTCTCAGATGCCTCCGCCCCTCCGAGGCGGACTATGCTCTCCGAGAGGTCCATGAAGGGATCTGCGGAAATCACCTGGGGGGCCGGGCCTTGGCCCATAAGATCCTGCGGCAGGGATATTACTGGCCCACACTCCGAAAAGACGCAACAGATTTCGTTCGCAAGTGCGATCGGTGCCAGCGAAACGCCAATATCCAGCGCCGACCTTCAGCTCTGCTGACCTCCATCATCGCCCCCTGGCCGTTTGCCCAATGGGGAATCGACATCCTGGGGCCCTTTCCCCTCGCCACCGGACAGAGAAAGTTCCTGGTCGTCTCCATCGACTATTTCACCAAATGGGTCGAGGCCGAACCTGTCGCCCGGATCACCGAGCAAAAGATGCGGGATTTCGTGTGGAAGTCTATAATCTGCCGATTCGGACTACCCCGTATCCTTATATCTGATAATGGTCGACAATTTGACAATATTCATTTCAGGGAGTTTTGCTCTGAACTCGGCATTGATCATCGCTTCACCTCGGTTGCCCATCCCCAGACAAACGGGGAAACCGAGGTAACTAACCGAACTATTTTGCAGGGACTTAAAGCTAGGCTTGATCGGTCCAAAGGACAGTGGGTCGAGGACTTGTACAATGTCCTTTGGGCGTACCGGACCACGTTCCGACTACCCACGGGAGAGACCCCCTTCAACCTAGCATACGGCACTGAGGCCGTCATCCCGTTGGAGATCGGCCTGCCTTCTCCCAGAGTGGAGCATTACGACCCCGACACCAACTCTTCCCAGCTAAGGAGCAACTTGGACCTTGTCGAAGAAACGAGAGAGGTCGCCCGGGTTCGCATGGCGAGATACCAACAGCGAACGGCCCAATACTACAACTCCAGAGTCAAGCCCAAGCTCTTCAAAGTAGGGGACCTCGTCCTCAGGAGAGCCGAGGCTTCTCAACCGACCGAGCAAGGAAAGCTCGCCCCAAATTGGGAAGGGCCGTATCAAATCGCCCGGGTACAACGACCAGGGGCGTACAAATTGAAGTCTCTGGAGGGGACTCTGATCCCACGAAGCTGGAACTCCGAGAATCTACGGATGTATTACCAATGAAACCCTAAGGGGTTCAAAACAATCAGGACAATGGACTCAGCTCCTTTTTCTGCAAATACTTCTCTCACCTTGATAACTGTAATCCTCTTTTAATATTGGGTCGTCTGTGATCCTCAGATTCTCCGGCCAAAATCGGGATGCCTCGAGGCTCGACCGTAGAGTCCCAAACTCCCTCGACCTCGGGAAGAATCGCAAGACGATGAAACGTGGAATGGAGCAGGATTCCTCGACTAAGGCCGAGATGCCCCGAGTGTCGACAGTGCGTGCTCAGACCCCTCGACACTTCGGGAAGACGGGGTAGTACCTTCGCGGCCCCCCGTGGCGCTCATCACCAACAACGGGGTAGTACCTTCGCGGCCCCCCGTAGCGCCTCCTCGACAGTGCCTTCGCAGATCGACAGTGCGTACCCAGACCCCTCGACCTGACGAACGATTCCTCGACCAAGGTCGGGATGCCCCGAGGGTCGACCGTAGAGAACCAGACTCCCTCGACCTCGGGAAGGCGCCGTGAGGGGTGGAAAGGGTGGCTCCACCTGGGGCGCCACGAAGTGGACCCCCAGGAGCGGTCGACGATCCCCGATCCCCGAAGCGAGCGATCCCTCGACTAAGGTCGAGATGCCCCGAGTGTCGACAGTGCGTACCCAGACCCCTCGACACTTCGGGAAGACGGGGTAGTACCTTCGCGGCCCCCCGTGGCGCTCATCACCAACAACGGGGTAGTACCTTCGCGGCCCCCCGTAGCGCCTCCTCGACTAAGGTCGGGATGCCCCGAGGGTCGACCGTAGAGAACCAGACTCCCTCGACCTCGGGAAGCGTCGCAGGTCGACAGTGCGTACCCAGACCCCTCGACCTGACGAACGATTCCTCGACCAAGGTCGGGATGCCCCGAGGGTCGACCGTAGAGAACCAGACTCCCTCGACCTCGGGAAGGCGCCGTGAGGGGTGGAAAGGGTGGCTCCACCTGGGGCGCCACGAAGTGGACCCCCAGGAGCGGTCGACGATCCCCGATCCCCGAAGTGAGCGATCCCTCGACTAAGGTCGAGATGTCCTGAGTGTCGACAGTGCGTACCCAGACCCCTCGACACTTTGGGAAGACGGGGTAGTACCTTCGCGGCCCCCCGTGACGCTCTTCACCAACAACGGGGTAGTACCTTCGCGGCCCCCCGTAGCGCCCCCTCGACTAAGGTCGGGATGCCCCGAGGGTCGACCGTAGAGAATCAGACTCCCTCGACTTCGGGAGGTACCACAGGTCAGCAAAGCGTCCGCAGACCCGCCGACCCGACACAAGACCCCTCGACCAAAGTTGAGGTGCCCCGAGGTCTGACCACAGGTCTCAAACTCCCTCGACCTCGCAAAGAGCTACAAATCAATAAAGTCTCCCCAAGCCCTCTCAACCTCGGCGGGTGCTGTCGGGTCCGTGAGAAGCCCGAGCCCCCTTAAAGTCAAAAATGACTCCGCAGGTCGACGAGGAAGGGAAGCAGCCTACTCCACCATGCGAAGCATAACTCTGAGAATGAAAGAGGTACATTCAACTGGACGCCCTCCTTGTCAAATTTTATTTACATATTGCTGAGCGGAATCTTAATGTTGGAGCCTTATCTCGCCCCAAAGTCGGGCCTCTCTAACGGGTCGGCTTAGGATCGACCTCCTAATTACATTATGCATGCACCGTTCGTCAAGTTTCCGAAACTGGTACAGAGGATTTCATAAATTAGTGCCCAACTCGGCTCTTCGACGTAAACTCCTACGTCCGGCTGAAAAAGTGGTCCCGGCCACGAATGTGCCAGCCAAACACGGGTACCAAGGCAATCTCTGGAAACCCCAGCCTTGCTCACCGAAGCCTCGGCAGAGTCCGAGAACAATAACTACGAGAACCTTCAATAATAACCTGCCTATTGGCCCGCGCTCCCTCTGAGGGGTTTGGAGTTAAGTTCGGAGACCCGACTAAACTCCCCGATTAGCGGCACGCACAGACCTAGTCCGATCTTAGTTAAAGGGCTAAGGCCCGACCTCGACGCCTTGGGACTTCCCTAAAGGCTAAACGCAATGACATCCACGACTCCCAAATCCGAGCTATAGGACTTAGAGAAATTTTCTAAAAAACTCAAGACTCGGAGCTCCTCTTCGTCGGGATGACTGGAACCCGAGAAGGCTAAGACGTAGCCCGGGAAGAAGGGCAACTTCGTTAAGCAGCCCGGAAATTAAAATGCAAAGCTAGGCCATCGAGGCGGTTCGCTAAGGCCCTGGCCTCGGTCACGACAACAGAGGGAAAGATGAACACGGAATGGCAAAAATACTTTTTCATTAACAAAGGGCCGGAAGGCCAATTACAAAATTGGAAGTCGGCCGCTCAAGGGCCGACCCCGGATACAATGAAAAAGAAAAGAAAAATATGCAAAGTCCTAAGCAGCGGGAGCCACATCCGGGGGGTCGTCCGGCACATTGATGACCTCAAGACCTTCCTCCGGAACAGGCTCGGGGTCGGGAGCAGGAGCTTCGGGCACCACCTCCGGGACAGCGTCCGTCTCGGCCGCCAGAGCTACCTCCATGACACCGTCCGCCTCGGCTACCCCCGTCGAAGGCTCGGCGGGGTCTTGCTCATATATTCCCGCCTCGGATGTCAGGATGGTGGGAAGGGCTCGCACGTCGGACCCCCAGCCCCGGTCCTCCCTCGGACGGACCGTCGAGAAGTCGTACTGAGGGCAGTACAGGCGCACCTGCTCTCGGAAGTTCTCGAAGCCTCGAAGGAAACCGTCGACCGTCTCCTCCTCCAACATGTCGCGGAACTCTTGCGACTCTTTGAAGAGCTCCACGGCGTGCTCGGCTCGTTCGAGAGCCCTCCTCTCCCGGGCCTCAAGTTGCTCGAGTCGGAGGCGAAGGGCCCTCTCCTCATACTCGAGGGCCGCGACCCTGGCCTGGACCTCCCCCAAGCGCGCCTCCGTGCCGCGCATGGTTGCCTTGGTCATGGCGTGAGCCGCCTTCTCCTCCTCAAGCGCCCCCACCACGGCAAGGCGCTCGGCCTCGGTGGCCGCACACCGAGCCTCGGCCGCGGCCGACACCGCTTCTAGCTCGGCGATTCTTTTCTTGGCCGGCTCCAGCTGCTGGCCGAGCTGCCGAACTTCTTCCCGATACCCGTGGGCGAGGAACGCCATGGTGTCGAGCTCGAGAATATGCTGAAAAAAAAAAAAAAAAGAAATAAGAAGCGAGGGTATTGTGAGTTGAAAGGCACGTATGCACGCTAATAACTCCGGAAAATTAAGAAGGGAACTTACCCGGGCGGTGCTGCAGTAAGCACTGCCGGCGACCTCCTCCAGCGAAATCCCCCGGAACACGGCCCGGTCCGCTGGAAGCACTGCACGCCGCAACATGGAGCGTGCGACCTCGGCGTCCTGAAAGGCCGAGCTCCCCTCAGGAATGGAAGAGTCCGGCTCAACCGACTCTTCTCGGAAAGCTCGGGAAGAGCTCGGCACGATCGAACCCGAGGTCCCGGAGCCGCTCGCCTCGGGGCCTCGGGCAGGCCCGGGTCCTGGCTGCTACGGCCGGGCCACGGACGATTCCCCCCGCCGGGCAAGGGGGGCAGGGCAAGGAGGGGCCGATGGGCCCGCACCACTGACCACCCGCTCCCGCCTCGGGTCGGCCGCAGGGGCCCCCGCCTCGGGGCCACTCGTCCCGGCCGACGAGGAAGCGCCGTCTGTCCTCGCCCTCCTCCGAGGCTGGGGATTAGCCCCCCCGGCCTCGGCCTCCCGCCTCCTCAGGCGGAAAAAAAGCGACGTGTTACTGGTCGGCATACGGGGAATATCTGAAATCAAAAATTTTGTTAAGTGTCAGGCCAGTGGCAGTAAAAGCGAAAGACAAAGAATGAAAATAACGTAGCCGCCCTTACCCTCGGGGCGCGCCGAGCTCAGACCCACGCTCGCCAGGGCGTCCTCCCGCAGGAGCTCGGTCAGGTCGTTGCCCCTCCCGAGGGCTCGCACAGAGTCTAGGATCCTCAGCTCCCTCCCCGTGGGCTCGGAGAGTCTGTTGAGGGCCTTCAGCCGTGGGTGTCCCCACCTCGGCTCAAACCTCCAAGGCGCCGCGGACGCCAGGAAGAAAAACTTCAACTTCCACTCATGGATCGAGGAAGGGGCGCCCCGGAAGAGTGACATACCGCCCCGAAAGGCGAAATATAGCCACCCTGCGTCCGCCGGGTTCTTCTTTAACAGAAAACACCGGCGGAAAAGGCCTACCGTGATCGGGATCCCGTGCCCGAGGCACAGGGACAAAAACCCGATTATGGTCCTCCATGAGTTCGGAGCCAACTGCGCCGGGACGAGCTGGTACTCGGCCAGCAAGCTGCTCATGAACCCATGGGTGGGAAAACGCAGGCCCGCCCAGAGTGTCTCGCGGTAAACCGCGATCCGACCTGGGGGCGGCTGCGTCACCCTGTCCCCCGGCCCTGCGGTTTCAAGACGAAACCCGGGCTGGAAGAAGAAACGGGAGCGGATTGTCTCCAGTTCCTCCTCTGACATATTCGACCCAACTTCTTCGGGACCGAGGCCCATTCTCACAGAAGAATGGAGTAAAAATTAAGAGCAGAAAATGGAAGTTGGCGAGGAGAAGAAAAGAGTAAACTCTAGTGAAAACAGGAAGAAAACCTACTGGATATTGCCGGAAATTGCTCCGGGCACCGCCGGCAAAATTCGGTTGAGGGAGAAAACAAGGGGAAAAAGACGACGAAAATGAGGGGAAGCCAAACAAGACCTTTAGGGCAGACTCGTGGGGTTTATATAGACCCCCCTGACGGCCCAGATCGATGGGGTCGGTTCCCATCCCCCGATCGGGCTGCGCCACGTGGCGACCTCTGAGGCCGAGGCACTGCATCCACTCCGGATCAATAAATCGAATACGAAATCAAAGTGTTGTCCCATCGGATCTCAGGACCTCATTATGGGTCCACAGAATCCCACCGCCTCGAAGAATGAGCGGACGGCACCCCCGCTCCCCTCGTTTAATAAAATCTGGGACACGTGGAGCCCCAGTGTGGCCTCCACTCCCCCGAAATTATGACCCGGTAACACGAAATCGGAAGCGTCCGACCCCTGGTCATGCCGCGTGTCCGTTTTGAAACCCGAAATGGCACGCTCATTGATGAGCGGGAACTCTCGATTGTGGGGCCGAGGCGCCGCCTCGTTGAACCCGAGGACCCTCATCCTGGGTCCGCCTCGCAAAGCAACCTCGGTAATCCAAGAGACACCGCCCCCGCTATAGTCGCCTCGAATGACGTAGGGATATGGACCCCATCATTAATTCGCCGAACAAAGTAACCTCGAAACGCCCAAGGGCGCAGGTCCTACCATGAAAATTCCAAGAAACATGAGGGTGCGGACGAAGTTCGCCCCCCAACTTTAACGATGGACTTTACTTCCTACGTCCGAGCCCACAAGCCGCTCGAACTCGGAAGTCGGGGGGTAGTGTTGGGGGAATAAGGTTTTTCCCCCAAATGACACGAATGCCCCTAAGAAGCCGCACAATCGTCGACCCTGGAAGGCCGAAGTCGGCATCCGAACTCGGAACCTCCGACCTAAGAGAAACCCCAATGTCCGAGGCCTACTTTTGTCAGCCACCTACTACGGCCGTACGTCTCCGAGGTCCAGCCAGAGACCGTACTATGATGCCCCTCCGGCATTTATTGCGCATGACCGCTGTGATCCTCCGGCACACTCCACAATAAATGCGGATCTCCGGCTTACTCCACAATAAATGTGGATCTCCGGCTTACTCAACAATTAATGCACGTGACTCCTGTCATCTACGGACTCCCAGCTCTCCACGGCAAATAAGCCCAGCAGAGGCTAGTCGACTGTGATAAGTCTCTGATCTCGGCCATATCGCCGACATCAGTGCAATGATTCGCCTGACCAAGCGCCGACCTGAACGACATGCCGAGCCGTACTACGGCTTCGCCCCGTTACATCGCAGGTAAACCGACCCCCGGTCTATAAAAGGGGGTCGGAAAATCGATACTCTGGACAAGCACTGTTTACCTCTACCCTACACGATTTGCCCCCTCCCTGACTTGAGCATCGGAGGGCCGGCGCCGGAAGACCCGGCCACCGGTTCGTGTGCAGGCACCCAGACGGAGGACGCCGCCCACTGTCGGATCGTCGCCCAGCCACGGGAACCAGCCGCTCCTTCTCTCCGATCGCCCCAGACGGAGGACGCCGCCCGTCGACGGACCACCGCCTCGCCGTGAGTAACCACCTTCCGCTCCCTCTCCTCGACCGAAGATTGCCCCCGGGTCCAATTTCCAGCAACAGGCCCCACTGACTGGAGGAGGTGGTGGCATGGATGTGGAAGGTCCAGCTGAGCTGGAGGGTACATCAGGAAAGTCCATGTGGCTATGTGGAGGAGAGTGGTGGTCAGGCTCCTGAAGTGGGATCTCAGGCTCTAGGGTTTGAGCTTTTCTCTTTGGTACCTTGACCCATGACCCATCCACCTTGTGAAACTCCATTCTACGCATTGTGCTCTCATTATAATAGTCGGTGTTTCTCAAGGGTTTTGCAGGCTCATTTTCTGGAATGGGTACTTTGAAATGTTTGAAGAGTAGGGTAAGGATCATCCCATAAGGTATGCTAAACCTAGAATACCTATGACATGTAGCAATGTAGTTCAACATAAGTCTAGGGAGGTTTAGGGGAATCCCTAGTAGGATGTGGTGCATGATAACTAGGTCTCTCTCCGAAACAAAATCGAAGCGGCCGGTTTTAGGGAATAAGACTCGGTTGACAATACTCAAAAGGAGTCTCATCTCGGCATTTAGGTCTTGGGAGTTAACCACATCGAGAGGGCCACAGTCCTCTCGTCCTAAAAGCAAGTTTAGGGCTATTTCCCTTTGGGGATGTGAGGTCGGAGCCTCACCGTCCTTAGGGATTTGCAAGACGCTAGATAGGACATTTTCATTAATTTCTACCAACGTCCCCCGAACATATGCAGTGTACCCTAAGTCCCCTAAGGCCATATTGCTAAATAGTTCTCTAACTAGGCCGGGGTAGGTTGAAGTATTGAGTGTACAAAGATATTCCCACCCTTGGGCACGAAGTCTCTCTCCAATAGAGAACCCCTCACTATCTAGAAAATGGAAATCTATGTACCTCCCAGTGGTTACTGTGCGATTCGCACAGGAAATGGTCATGGTTGGCGGAGCAACCGGAGGAGACGGCGCGGAAGGCTCTTCCCTCCGTTCCTCACCGTCGGTCGCTGCCCTAGAACGCCTCCCACCAGTCCTCCTAGCTCTTTTAGGTGCCATTGAATGGAAATCCTAGGGAAATGAGGAGAAAGAGGCTAGGGTTTGTGTTGGAGAGAAAATGGAGGCTAGGGTTTTTGTTTTTGTCGGGGATGAAAGGTATAGCTCGGGTCGGCTCGAGCTGTTTCGACTTATTTAAAAAAATCTCGTTCGGTCCCCGAGACGTCTCCGCGACTAATGTGAGACGTCTCGCCGGGGGGACGTCTCTGCGATTTGCCAGAGACGTCTCCGGCACTGAAAAATTTCAGACTGATTTTTATCTTTTCCCAATTTGTTTCATTTAATCAATTTAATCAACATGATTTCTTTTTGTGAATATAGAGTGAGTTTGTTTGTGATCCTCCCCCTTAATAATACATCCTACAAAAGTTCGATAATGATTTTTGAATCATTAATATTGAAATGAGGAATGTTTGACCAAATTTCGAATACCTATGAAATAGGCTCTAAAAATATCTCCACGAAGAGTCCAAGGGAGGATAACCATCCTCCGGAAAGTCAAACAGTTCGTCATTTAGCTTAGATGGATTCATGCTTTCACTTATGTTGACCTTGAGGTGGATTACTAGCTTGAGTAGCAAAGTATTGCAATACAAGTTGAATTTATTTGCTAGGATCATACAAGCTCAAGGCGTTCCTTAAGAAGTTGAACCTATCTTTACAAAGGGGTTTTGTAAAGATATCGGCCAATTGATTTTCAGTACATACATATTCAATCATCACATCATTTTTCAGCACATGATCCCTAATAAAGTGATGCCTAATCTCTATATGTTTTGATTTTGAGTGTTGGACAGGATTTTTCGTTAAATTAATTGCGCTTGTGTTATCACATCTAATTGGTATATTGTCCATTTTGATACCAAAGTCTTCAAGTTGTTGCTTAATCCAAAGAACTTGGGCACAACAGCTTCCAGCTGCAATGTACTCAGCCTCAGCTGTGGACAAGGCCACTGAATTTTGTTTCTTGCTAAACCAAGAAACCAAATTAGCACCTAAGAATTGACATGTGCCACTTGTGCTTTTTCTGTCGAGTTTGCACCTGGCAAAATCAGCATCGGAGTAAGCAATTAAATTTATGTCAGATTGTTTAGAATACCATAAGCCTACATGTGTCCCTACTAGATATCTGAAAATTCTTTTAACAGCTTGCAAATGTGATTCCTTAGGACATGCTTGGTATCTAGCACACATGCAAACACTGAATAATATATCTGGCCTACTAGCAGTAAGGTAAAGTAAAGAGCCTATCATACCTCTGTACAATTTGCAGTCTATACTTTTACCTTTTTCATCTTTGTCAAGCTTGCAGCTTGAGCCCATGGGTGTGCTAATTTCCTTTGCATCCTTCATCTTGAATTTTTCCAACATTTTCTTGATATATTTGGACTGACTGATGAAGATGCCTTCCTCTGATTGTTTTATTTGTAGCCCAAGGAAGAAGTTGAGCTCACCCATCATGCTCATTTCAAATTCTCCCTGCATAAGCTTGGCAAACTCTTGACAAAGACTATCATTAGTAGCACCAAAAATTATATCATCCACATAAATTTGTACAATCAATAAGTCATTTCCTTTTCTTTTAATGAAGAGGGTTTTGTCTACATTTCCTCTCTTAAATTTACTTTCAATTAGGAAATTACTTAATCTTTCATACCATGCTCTAGGGGCTTGCTTAAGTCCATACAATGCTTTATGCAATTTATATACATAATCTGGATGTAAGTGATTTTCAAAACCTGGAGGTTGTCCTACATAAACTTCCTCCATTATATAACCATTTAAAAAGGCACTTTTTACATCCATTTGATAGAGTTTAAAATTCATGAAGCATGCATATGCCAAAAGTAGTCTAATAGCCTCTAACCTAGCAACAGGAGCAAAAGTTTCATCAAAATCTATTCCTTCCTCCTGATTATAGCCTTTGGCAACTAGTCTGGCTTTGTTTCTTATAACTATTACATCTTCATCTAGTTTATTTCTATACACTCACTTGGTGCCTATAATTGAAACATTAGGGGGTCTTTTTATTAGAGTCCAAACTTTATTTCTTTTAAATTGGTTTAATTCTTCTTGCATAGCATTCATCCAATTATCATCTTTTTCGGCTTCTTCTAGTGATTTAGGCTCTATTTGTGAAACGAAAGCAAGATAATTACTAGTATTTCTTAGAGAGGATCTTGTCCTTACCCCTTGTGAGGGATCACCAAGGATTAGATCCTTTGGATGACCATGTGCATACCTCCATTCCTTAGGAAGATCTTGATTTCTCAATGGAGGTTGATTTTCTTCATCTTGCTGAATTGTATCTTCTTTGATCTCATCCTTATGTTGTTTGTCTTGTATGGAGAATTCCTTCATTCGGTCTTCAAGTATACCTGCATCACCATCTTCTTCTTTTCTAGAAGAATCACCATTAGCTTCATCAAAAACAACATGAATGGATTCTTCAACAACGAGAGTTCTCTTGTTGAAGACCCTGTATGCTCTACTAGATGAGGAATAACCTAAGAAGATCCCCTCATCTGATTTAGCACTAAATTTGCTTAGATTGTCCTTTCCATTGTTTAAAATAAAACACCTACAACCGAACACATGAAAGTAACTTATATTGGGCTTCTTATTTTTTATTAGCTCATAAGGTGTTTTCTTTAAAATAGATCTAACTAATGCACAGTTTAAAATGTGACATGCAGTATTTATTGCTTCAGCTCAAAAATATTTTGGTAGATCCGATTCGCACAACATGGTACGAGCCATATCTGCTAGTGTGCGATTCTTCCTTTCTACCACCCCATTTTGTTGGGGTGTCCTAGGGGCCGAGAAATTGTGATTGATACCATTTTCGTCACAAAACTTTTCAAAGTGCTGATTTTCAAACTCGGTACCATGATCACTCCTAATTGCTTTTAGTTTAAGATTGAGTTCATTCGAAACTCTATTATGAAACTTGATAAAAGCGGAAAAGGACTCATTTTTATGTGCAAGAAATGAAACCCATGTAAAGCGTGAAAAATCATCAACAATTACAAGACCAAATCTCTTACCCCCTAGACTAGCAGTTCTAGTGGGTCCAAATAAATCCATGTGAATTAGTTCTAAGGGTTTTGTTGTTGAGACTATGTTTTTAGGCTTGAAAGAGCTTCTCGTTTGTTTCCCTAATTGACATGCAACACAAATTTTGTTCTTTTCAAAAACTATCTTTGGTGGTCCTTTGACTAGATCTTTTGTAATCAATTTAGAAATTAAATCCATGCTAGCATGTCCTAACCTACGATGCCATAACCAACTAGTCTCATTGACTTTGGGATCCATGGCTACAAGACATTGGCCATCCTTCATG
Source organism: Phoenix dactylifera (assembly GCF_009389715.1). NCBI lineage: Eukaryota > Viridiplantae > Streptophyta > Magnoliopsida > Arecales > Arecaceae > Phoenix > Phoenix dactylifera. Next base: position 36,518 of record NW_024068546.1, read on the forward strand.
GTGAGATCATCAAGATCTACCATGTAAACATTTTCATGCCTATGTCCTGTGAGTATGATCTCATTGTCAATTGGACTACTAATTATGCATAGTGATGATTCAAATGACACTTTAAAGCCCTTGTCACAAAATTGACTTATACTTAATAAATTATGTTTTAGTCCATTAACTAACAATACATTGTCAATAAAAGAGGAGGGTGATATGGAGATTTTACCAACACCAATTATTTGACCTTTAGCATTGTCTCCAAATGTGACTACTCCTCCTTCTTTTGATTTCAAGGTGACGAAGAGACTCTTGTCACCGGTCATATGCCTTGAGCAACCACTATCAAGATACCACATTCTCTTTTATTCCCGGCTGCAAGGCATACCTGCAAAATGATTATGTGAGGCTCTTAGGTACCCAAGTCTTCTTGGGTCCTTCGTGGTTAGTGTAATTGGTTCCCTTAGGCACCCATACTTTAGTTATATTTTTGGCTTTTACAAATGTACTCTTGTTAGTTTGGATCTTTCTTTGAATACAAGAGTAGGCTTTATGTCCACCTTTTTTACAATGAAAGCATGTAGGTTTTTCAGTTTTGACATCTTTTGCTTTCACAAAGAAATTCTTTAGATACTTTTGTTGCTTGTTAGTTTTATATCCTAATCCGGCTTTATTAAAAACAGCTCTTTGATTTGAAAGAATAAGATTTAATTTTTCAGAGCTTTGTGTAAATTTTTCAACAATTGGTTTGTACTTATGTACCTCATTCTTAAGATTCAAATTTTCTTTAACTAGTTCTTCCTTGTCCTTTTTAAGGGATTCAACATTTTGTGCAAGTGAGGTATTATTATTGAGTAGAGATTTAACTTTTAGATTCAATTCCTTAATTAGTGTTTTTGCCGTTTCATTTTCAATGCTAAGTTTTGAATTTTTGTTTTCTAGATCAATGGTGTTAACATTTTCAACGCTCTCTTTCTCAATCAATAGATTTTTAATATCTTCCTTTAGTTTTAGATTGGAGGCTTTTAATTCTTTATTCTTTGCTCCTAACATACTCCAATCACTCATAAGTTCTTGAAAAGCTTCATACAATTCTTCTAAAGTAAAGTTTATAGTTGAGTTTTGACATACCTCGTCGTCTTCGAACGCCATGAAGCACAAATTGGCGGTCTCTTCCTTCTCTTTCTCGGAGGAGGATGTGTCACTATCGTCCCAAGTTGCCTTTAATGCCTTCTTCTTCTTCTTCCCAAAGTACTTCTTTTGTTGAGGGCATTCGGAACGAATGTGTCCCGGTCTCTTGCAATCATAGCATATGATTGGGTCTCTTTCTTTTTCCTTTTCTTTTTCCCAATCATTTCTCCCTCCAAATTTCTTTCTTGGGAAGGGTTTCTTTCTTCTCATAAATTTCTTAAACTTCCTTACTATTAAACCCAAATTCTCATCTTCGCTTTCCTCTTCACTCTCACTACTTTCTTCTTCACACACACTCGAGGTAGCCTTGAGTGCGATTGTCTTCTTCTTTGGCAACTCTTCTTCATGTTGCTTCATTGTGAGCTCATGCGTCATCAATGAGCCCAATAGTTGTTCTAGTCCCAAGGTGTTGAGGTCTTTGGCTTCTACGATTGCCGTGACCTTTGCTTCCCATGCTTTCGACAAAGACCTGAGAATTTTACTCACAAGTTCCGGATTAGTGTAAGATTTATCCAAACTCTTTAGACCATTAATTATATCGGTGAAGCGTGTAAACATGCATGTGATGGTTTCATTGGGTTCCATCTTAAACAACTCATATTTGTGAACAAGAATGTTCACTTTAGACTCTTTGACTTGATTTGTACCCTCGTGGGTAACTTCAAGCCTATCACATATTTCCTTAGCGGAACTACATGTGGAGACTCTATTAAACTCATTTACATCTAGAGCACAAAATAATGAGTTCATGGCTCTAGAATTGAGTTAAACCATCCTATTATCATTCTCATCCCAATCCTCCTCAGGTTTGGGAACTTGAATGCCATTCACCATGTGTGATGGTTCTTGTGGTCCCTTGACTATAACCCTCCACAAGGCATAATCTTGTGCTTGAATAAAGATCCTCATTCTAGTCTTCCAATAGGTATAATTTGTCCCATTGAAGAGTGGAGGTCTATTGGTTGCCTGCCCCTCAGCAGGAACATTGTTAAAGGGCGTTGCCATCTAGATCTTTGGCTAAGACGGTTAGGTCTTTCAAGAAATACACAGAGCACCTGCTCTGATACCACTTGTTGCCCAGAGATGGTCACTCAAGAGGGGGGTGAATTGGGTGTCTTAAAACTTTTTGACTATTTAAAAAATAAAACACGCAGATGTATGAACTAAAGTAAAGATGGAGGGATGAGAACAGTCAATCGCAAACACGAGATTTTATAGTGGTTCGGAGCTTCCACTGCTCCTACATCCACTCCTCAAAGCACCTTTGGGAATTTCCACTATAATCCAAGATTACAGTCCGGTAGTTTTGCGAGTGCACTACCCAACTCGTTGTTTTACACCGGGCTAACAACGAACCCTATAACCCCCAATTAAACCTAGGCTTGGGACGCCTTTTTCTTGTTCCAAGTCCCTTGACTGGAACAAGCACAATATTGAAAAAGTTTTACAAGGATTTAAAAGCTCTAAATAAGCAAATATAACAATGATAAGCAATAGAACCCGGAAGAACCCTTTTAGCTGTTGGAAGCGTGGGAGATGATGGTTCTTCCGATGTGGATCGCGTTGGCTTGAGTGTGAGCTTTGAATCCCGAGCGGAAGAGAGTAGTTGAGCTTGAAATCAGTTGGGAAGCTTGAAGGCACTTGATTTCTTCACTTGAATGCACTAACTCCCTTGAACCTCTCTCTCTTGCTTCTCTCTTGAATGATCTTGTGTTGGGTTGGTGAGATGTTGTTGAGAAGCACTTAAGAGGTCCCTTTTATAGCCCAAAAAGCAAATATAGCCGTTAGAGATAAAGTTAAAGAGATTTGAAATTCAAAACATCCTGCAAAAAGGTGTCAGTCGCGTCCCAGGCGCTCCGGAGACGTCTCTGCTTCAACGCGAGACGTCTCGGCTGTAAGATTTTACTTTTGACGTTGTTTGGGGTCTGATGACCCAAAGATTGATTTAAAGATTGATTTTGATGATCACAAAACCTTGAAGTATAAATACTAATGTTTGTGTTGCAAGGAGAAAGAATTTATTTTGTGACGCAATCGGGGTGGGCTGCAGATTTTTTCTTCTTGAGTATGGCTGAATCTTTCTTCTCTTTTTTTTTTTTTCAAAGCAATGGCAATGGAGGCTAGGGTTCTTTGTGGTGGAAGGAAGGAGGAAGAAGATGGGTTGCTGGTTGGTAAGATTGGGTTCAAGGAGGGTCAGCCAATTGACCAAAATTAGGCACCAATTTTTGTGGGGGCTGAAATTGGCTAGACCAATTTTTTTGGCTGAATTGGGTTGTGTGGAGTCCTAATAGCAATAGGACTTAGAGGAGGACGTGGGAAAGGAGTCTTGGGCGTGAGGGAGGTGCTGAAATGCTGATGTGGCACTCAAGGAGGGTGCACACAAGAGGTGGAGGCATGAGAACAAAAGAAGGGATAAGGATAACTTGAGTTTGTTAGGGAAATCTCATCCAAAACCAACCCAATTTCAAATGGCATGAAGGGGAGGCGTCCCACCTTCCCTCAGCCCCTTTGGCATCGCACCAGCAAGAGGAGTAGCCTCTCTTCACGCAAACAAATCATAATTTCGAAATCCAAAAGAAACTAACTTCATTCATCATACCCTTCTTTATATAGAAAGAAAGGTTGGCACAGAATTTTAAATTGGACTCCTAATTACATGAGGACTCAATTCAAAATTTAAATTTTCTAATTGACCAATCAAAGGCCTTGACACCTAAGCCTAGACACCTAGGAATCCATTCCTTATGGCATGTGGATTGAAACCCATCAAAAGAAATTCAGCCGCATGCCACGAGTTGGAATCTAGGTGGAACTCCTTCTCGGGTACCAACATCAGCATGAAGTTCGGAAGACTCCTCAAATTTCATTTGATCTCTAAATTTCATGTTCTTATAGTCATTGGAAAGCTACGGATGTCTACTTTCCAACAAAATTTGAATCAACTTAATCAGACTTCTGTAGCTTCCAAAATCTTCAAAATACCATATGGTGTTCAATCTGTCACGGATTTCAACTCGATTTGAACTCTGAATTTCTTCCACATGTGAGAGGTCTTCATGGTTGAACTTCTCTTTCTTTTGACATGTGACCACTTCTAATTAGCCATGGACCCATTCACGCCTTGGACTCAATTTAATTCATTGTGAAGAGGCTAACCCATTGTGAATCAAATCACTTATTGCATGGACTCAATCTAATTTCAGCTTGGACTCAAATTCTTTTCACCCCTCACCCAATGTCCCACGCCATTAGAATGAGGAAGGTGCTCCTGCATCAACTCTCCCCGGCTGGAAAAAGACTCGACTCTGTCGAGTTCTGTGACTGATAGAGCTCGTAGAGATCCGGGTTCAGCCGTTGGACTTCTTCCGTCTTCAACCAAGAGCAATCTGAAATTGGTCTGCCCTTCCATTTAACCAAAAATTTCTGATATCCCCCTCGACGTGTGGACACAATCTGATCATCCAAGATGTCTTCAATGGTGTCTTTAGGGGCTGATCGACGTGGTAATGATGGGGGTACGGCTGGAGGGTCTTCATCTTCAGCAAAGTGACCTTCGTAGAGCTGCAGGTCTTCAACATTGAAAATTGGGCTAACCTGCAAATCTTCAGGCAAATCAAGCACATATGCATTAGGTCCCATTCGTTTCACTACCTTGAAGGGGCCGGCGCGACGAGGATGTAGCTTCTGAAAATTTCTGCGAGGAAAGCGTTCAGCACTCAACCGCATCATCACAAGGTCTCCTTCTTTGAATTCTCAGGGACGTCGCTTCAAGTCTGCTTGTTGCTTGTAAATCTCGGTGTTGGTGACCAAACGACGTCGAACTTCAGCATGGATATCTTGTATGTGCCTAGCGAAGTCTTCACCACCTTCGCTGGTCCTTGTGTTGATGGGAAGTGGTACAAGATCAATAGGCCGCCGCGGTTTCAACCCGAGAACAATCTCGAAAGGTGACAATCCTGTGGTACGGTTGACACTGCTGTTGTAGGCAAACTCGGCATGGGGTAAAATTAGATCCCATGACTTCACATGATCCCGGACTAAGCATCGAAGAAGGTTCCCAAGACTGCGGTTGACCACCTCGGTCTGCCCATCGGTTTGGGGGTGATAGGCGCTGGAGAAGGAAAGACGGGTGCCAAGCTTCGCCCAAAGTGTCTTCCAAAAATAGCTAACGAACTTGACATCACGATCAGATACAATAGTCTTCGGGAGCCCATGTAGACGAACCACTTCTTTTAAGAACAAATCAGCAACTCGTGATGCATCATAAGTCTTCGCACAGGGCACAAAGTGCGACATCTTTGAAAACCTGTCAACAATGACAAAAATAGAATCATGTCCTCGTACTGTCTTGGGCAACCCAAGCACGAAGTCCATGCTGAGGTCCTCCCATGGTGAGCTCGGCAATGGCAGTGGAGAGTAGAGGCCGGCATTGGATTTTATTCCTTTGGCTAGTTGACAAGTTCGGCAATGTTTGATGATTCGGTGGACATCCTTGCGCAAGGTCGGCCAATAGAACCTATCCTCCATCATAACGACGGTCTTGTCACGCCCGAAGTGACCAGCAAGACCTCCCCCATGAACCTCCCGGATGATGTGGTCGCGAAGAGAGGTTTCTGGAATACATAGGCGTGTGCCACGGAAGAGAAAGCCGTCATGGATTGAAAAATCAGAATGCTGCCGGTGACTTCCTGCTGAAATTTCGGTGTAGATAGACTGAAAATATGCATCAGTAGAATATAGATTTTTCAGATCATTGAAGCCCGTTACTTCTGCATTCAAGAGGGTGAGAATATGTGTCTTCCGGCTAAGGGCATCAGCGACTCTATTTTCTGCACCAGGCCTATGCTTCAATACAAAAGTAAATTGCTGCAGTACATCCACCCATCTCGCATGTCGCGCACTTAGCTTCTTTTGTGAATTGATGTACTTTAAAGAGTCATGGTCGGTATACATGACAAACTCTCGATGTAGAAGATAATGCTTCCAATGTTTAAGAGTTTGAACCACAGCATAAAACTCAATATCATAAGTGGAATACCTTTGCTTGGCGTCGTTGAGCTTTTCGCTGTAGAAGGCGACGGGATGACCTTCTTGGCTCAGAACTCCACCAATCCCAATATGAGAAGCATCACAAGCGACCTCGAAGAGCTGATCAAAGTCTGGAAGTCGAAGAATTGGGGCTTGGGTTAGACGTTCCTTGATGTCTTCAAAGGCTCTAGTGGCGGCCGGCGTCCAACGGAAATTTTCAGCCTTCATACAATTGGTGATTGGTGCTACTATGCTGCTGAAATTTCTTATGAACCGGCGGTAGAAGGAAGCCAAGCCATGGAAGCTCCTTACCTCATGAATGTTACTTGGCATCGGCCACTCCCGAATGGCACAAACTTTCTCCGGATCCGCTGCAACACCTTGATCTGAAATTATGAAACCAAGGAATGGTACTTGTGATTCAGCAAAGAAGCACTTCTTCAGGTTAACATAAAGTTTTTCTGATCGGAGTGTAAGAAGCACTCGGCGAAGATGTTGCTGATGCTCCACACGGCTATGACTGAAAATCAAAATGTCATCAAAATAAACAATCACAAAGCGCCCAATATACGGTTTCAGCACTTGATTCATAACCCGCATGAAAGTACTTGGCGCATTGGAGAGACCAAACGGCATAACCATCCATTCATAGAGGCCATCCTTGGTCTTAAATGCCGTCTTCCACTCATCCCCAAGTCTGATTCTGATCTGGTGGTAGCCACATCGAAGGTCCAACTTGGAGAAGATGGTGGCTCCATGTAACAAATCCAGCATGTCGTCAAGCCGCGGGATCGGGAAGCGGTACTTCACTGTAATCTTGTTGATTGCTCTGCTGTCCACGCACATCCTCCATGAACCATCCTTCTTGGGAGTAAGTAGAGCCGGAACGGCACATGGACTGAGGCTCTCTCGGATGAATCCCTTGTCCAAAAGTTCTTGGACTTGGCGGTGAAGCTCCTCATGTTCTCTAGGATTCAGCCGGTATGCAGGAAGATTCAGTAAACTTGAACCCGGCACCAAATCTATGGCATGTTGGATGTCCCTCATCGGTGGAAGCTCCTTGGGAAGGTCCTCAGGGGTTACATCAGAGAAATCATCCAATATAGACTTGAAATCAGGAGGAACAACTTCTGAAATTTCAGCCCCAACTTCCCTAGCCATTAGTGCATACATGACCCCCATCTCTCGGCTACAAGCTTCAAACTTTCTCATGGTTAAAACCCGTTGGATTATCAGATTTTCAGAGGTAAAATCAGTGATCCTAAGGGGCTTTAACACAACTCTTTTGTTGGCACAATATAGAGAATAACAATTGGATCGACCATCATACTCGACACTACGATCATACAACCAAGGTCTTCCTAGAAGAAGATGGCACGCTTTTATGGGCAGAACATCGCACCATACTTCATCTCGGAGGTCCTTACCAAGTGAAAAACTGATCAAGCATCTTTGTTTAACAGGGATGGAGGAGTCTTCGATCCAAATTACCCGATACGGCTTTGGATGCGGTACCAATTTCAGATTCAGCTTTTTCAGCACTTCTTCGGAAATGATATTCATGCAGCTTCCATTGTCAATGATGAGGTTTAGAGACTTGTTGGCATGCTCGACGCGAGTGTGGAAGATATTGGTGCGCCTCCAATCTTCCTCCACGTTCTCCTCCAGCTTGCAACCCGTAAGAACCCGCCGCACGACGCACACAGGTAGATCTGAAGCTTCTAACTCCACCGCAGGGGCTTCTTCATCATGTTCTTCGTTTCCTTCATTTCCCTCTTCATCAGCGGGCTGAGAGGGAGGAGTGACTTCAGAGGGCCCTATGATCTTATCCTCCTCGCATACCAATGCAAATCGTTGGTCTCGGGTAGGACAAACAACGGCGAAATGGCCTCGCCCGCCGCACTTGTAGCATTCAACAGGATTCTTCCCTTGCGGTGTGGATTGTGGCATAGGACCTTTACCCTTTTCATTAGCCCTTGGAGCACCCCTTTCCTGATATGTGCTTCTATTTACAGAGGTTTCAGATCTGAAAGCAGGGGCGTTACCTCGAGGAAATGGAACTCCTCGGTTGGTGCTGCGCTCGGGAAATCGTCGTACAACTGGTGCTTGCGCAGGGCGTCTTTGTCGTAGCTGCGATTCAACTCGAATGGCGAGTTGGTATGCCTCCTCTAGGCTGAAGATGCGCGTTGTCATTAGCTCCCTCTTGATGTCATCCCTCAGCCCGGATCGGTACCGAGTTAGGGACTGTCGATCCGTCTCCGTGAGGTTGCTGCGGATCATCAACTCATGGAATCGGGCCATATACTCCTCTACGGAAGAGCTTCCTTGACGAAGTTTCAGAAGTTCTTCGAAGAGTGTCTCCTCATAATCAAGGGGAAGATACTTTTCCTTCAAACGAAGTTTCATCTCCTCCCAATCATTGATAGGGGGCTGTCGGAGTCGATGAAGCTTCTCTTCAACGCTATGCCACCATATGCGTGCTTGGCCCTTGAGCTTCATCTTCACGAATCGCACCTTGGTTTCATTGGGCATGCTGAACCATTCGAAGTAGTCTTCGAGAGACATCAACCAATCCTGGAAGTAGGTTGGGTCCATGCTTCCGCTGTAATCAGCAACTTCTACACGAACCCGCTTCATGACATCGTCGAGATCATGGCGCTCCCGCTGATTTTGATGAACATAGGGGTTCCTGAAATTATTTCCCATACGAGGAATGTTTGGAGGGGGCATCCGCTGATCCCTAGGTGGCCTTTGGGGTGATAGACCCCTGGGGGAGAATGCTTCAACATCGGGGTCTCCTCCAAATGGCACTTCTGAATTTTCAGGTTGCGCGGGGACAGCATGTTCATCTTCAAGATTGTTTGGCTCGGGGAAGAGACGATCCCAAACAACTTCCACCTTCTGATTCAAGGCCGCCACTTGCCGGATGAGCTCGGCCATCATCTCAGCACGTTGTCGTTCATTGTTGTAGGGGCGACCACTTCTGGTACTCATGGCGACAAGGATTCGCTCTGATACCAATTGACGCAATCGGGGTGGGCTGCAGATTTTTTCTTCTTGAGTATGGCTGAATCTTTCCTCTCTTTTTTTTTTTTTCAAAGCAATGGCAATGGAGGCTAGGGTTCTTTGTGGTGGAAGGAAGGAGGAAGAAGATGGGTTGCTGGTTGGTGAGATTGGGTTCAAGGAGGGTCAGCCAATTGACCAAAATTAGGCACCAATTTTTGTGGGGGCTGAAATTAGCTAGACCAATTTTTTTGGCTGAATTGGGTTGTGTGGAGTCCTAATAGCAATAGGACTTAGAGGAGGACGTACGTGGGAAAGGAGTCTTGGGCGTGAGGGAGGTGCTGAAATGCTGATGTGGCACTCAAGGAGGGTGCACACAAGAGGTGGAGGCGTGAGAACAAAAGAAGGGATAAGGATAACTTGAGTTTGTTAGGGAAATCTCATCCAAAACCAACCCAATTTCAAATGGCGTGAAGGGGAGGCGTCCCACCTTCCCTCAGCCCCTTTGGCATCGCACCAGCAAGAGGAGTAGCCTCTCTTCACGCAAACAAATCATAATTTCGAAATCCAAAAGAAACTAACTTCATTCATCATACCCTTCTTTATATAGAAAGAAAGGTTGGCACAGAATTTTAAATTGGACTCCTAATTACATGAGGACTCAATTCAAAATTTAAATTTTCTAATTAACCAATCAAAGGCCTTGACACCTAAGCCTAGACACCTAGGAATCTATTCCTTATGGCGTGTGGATTGAAACCCATCAAAAGAAATTCAGCCGCATGCCACGAGTTGGAATCTAGGTGGAACTCCTTCTCGGGTACCAACATCAGCATGAAGTTCGGGAGACTCCTCAAATTTCATCTGATCTCCAAATTTCATGTTCTTAGAGTCATTGGAAAGCTACGGATGTCTACTTTCCAACAAAATTTGAATCAACTTAATCAGACTTCTGTAGCTTCCAAAATCTTCAAAATACCACATGGTGTTCAATCTATCACGGATTTCAACTGGATTTGAACTCTGAATTTCTTCCACATGTGAGAGGTCTTCATGGTTGAACTTCTCTTTCTTTTGACATGTGACCACTTCTAATTAGCCATGGACCCATTCACGCCTTGGACTCAATTTAATTCATTGTGAAGAGGCTAACCCATTGTGAATCAAATCACTTATTGCATGGACTCAATCTAATTTCAGCTTGGACTCAAATTCTTTTCACCCCTCACCCAATGTCCCACGCCATTAGAATGAGGAAGGTGCTCCTGCATCATTTTGCAAGGAACATAGCAAGATTGGAAGAATACAAGAAGGCCTCCAAAGCTCTCAAGAAAAGTTGGAAGAAAGCTACAATTTATGGCCCAAGCTTCAAGTTTAAAGAATTCAAGTTGGAGGAGCAAATTTAAAGAAAAATTCAAAAGAATAGTCCTCGAGTCGACTCCGGGAAGTTTAGAGTCGACTCTGGCACTCTAGAGTCTCAAGAAACAGTGCTCGAGTCAACTCCGATACTCTACGAGTCGACTCCAACTGAGAACAAACAAAAAGACAGAGAGTTGATTTTCAGCGCTACAGTGATCTCGAGTCGACTCCAACTTCAGTGCTACAGTGCGGAGTCGACTCCCAGCTACAGTGCCGGCAGACTACTATTCACGAGTCGACTCCTATTTCAGCCGAGTCGACTCCTGCTTCAACCGAGTCGACTCCTGCTTCAGCCGAGTCGACTCTAGCACGCTGGAAGGCATAACGGCTAGTTTTTTCTTGACTCCAATGGCTCTATTTTTGTCTCTAATAGCTAGATTTTTGTTTCCACGCCATCTAAAGCTATAAAATCAAGAGGAGTAAAGGATGTGCGGATAAGAATTAAGCAAGCAATTTATCTAAGTAAGTAAGTGTGTTAGTTAGACAATAACTAGAGGCATTACAAACACAAAGGACATATAGTGGTTCGGTGCACCCCAGCACCTACATCCACTCCCCAAGACCTCTTGAGAATTTCACCATAATCCTACCGATTACAGCCGGTTGTTTTACAAGCTCACAACCCAACTTATTGTTTTACGAGCGCACAACGAACTCGGTCGGTTTTTCCAGGCTCACCGACTAGAACCAACCTCGATTGTTTTCCCGGGCTCACAATCAAACCCTTACACGTTGGTTTTACCCTCGGCTCACCAACAAACCTAAACCCCGTTGGTTTTCCCTTTGGCTCACCAACAAACCTTAATCCCGTTGGTTTTCCCTTTGGCTCACCAACAAACCTTACACCGTTGGTTTTCCCTTTGGCTCACCAACAAACCTTTAACCCCTTGGTTCAATCCCTTGATTGAATCAAGTTACAAGATATTAAAACAAAGAATAAAAAACAAATCAAAGCTTCTTAAACAAGCAGATATGACAATATAAACAAATAGAGTAAAGAGAAGCCCTCAAACGAGTTTTGAAGATGGAGGAGCTCGGCTTCTTCTTTACTTGATCCTCCTCTGATTTGGCATGAAATAGAGGATCCCCGAGGCAGCACACGGATGGAGAGGAAGCTTTCGGATTCACTTGGATGCTCTTCTTCTCTCTGTTTTGGATGGCCCTTTTGTGCTTATGGGAGATTTTTTTTGTAATCTCTTTGAGATCTCTTTCCTAGATGATCTCTCCCACTTCCATCCCTTCTCTCCTAGCTCTCTTCTTGTTTTTATAGCTTTTGATAACGTAGAAACAAGAATATAGCCGTTAGAGACAAAAATAGAGCCGTTGGAACCAGTCTGCACCTCCTGACAATATGACCGTTGGGATCGGAGTCGACTCGCGCGATCAGGAGTCGGCTCGCCTGTTGCAGGAGTCGGCTCGTGTTTAACCGGAGACGACTCGCCCACTGTTTCAAATTTGAATTAATGTGCTTGCCTCGACTGGGAGTCGACTCGTCTTAACCTGGAGTCGACTCGCCAACTTCTGGAGCTGACTTGGCAATTTCGGAGTCGGCTCATCCATTGAAGTCCGTGGATCCAATTTTGAATTTTGTCCTCTCGAGTCGACTCGACTGTCCTGGGAGTCGACTCGAATCTCAGAGCCCGAACTCCCGATCCTCTGTCTTTTGGCTCGTCCAGTCTTGGAGTCGACTCGAACTTCCTTGGAGTCGACTCGGCTCTCAGTTTGCGAAACACAGCCTTCTGCCATCTTGGTGTAGCGCTGCCTTGGAGTTGACTCGAGCTGTCTGGGAGTCGACTCGAATCTCAGAGGCAGTAACTTGGTTTTCTGTCTGTTGATGGTCGCGGAGTCTCGGAGTCGACTCGTGCAATGCGGGAGTCGACTCGAATCTCAGAGTCCCAAAAATGCTCTCTGACTTTTTCCTTATGTTCCGCTGAGAGTCGACTCTTGCTTTCTTTGGAGTCGACCTACCAACCATCGGAGTCGACTCGCGTTCCACTGGAGTCGACTCGAAGACTGTTCTTTTGAATTTTTCTTTTGATTTTACTCCTCCAATTTGAATCCTTTGAACTTTAAACTTGGGCCAATAAATTGTAGCTTTCTTCCAACTTGAGAGCTTTGGAGGCCTTCTTGTGTTCTCCCAACTTGCTATGTTCCTTGCAAAATAAATATCTTTCTCCTTGCAACATAAACATTAGTATCTATACTTCAAGGTTTTGTGATCATCAAAATCAATCTATGAATCAATCTTTGGGTCATCAATCTCCCCCTTTTTGATGATGACAAAACTTGGAGTATATGCAATATAAAAGATATTGTTTTCTAGAAGTAATACATAGCTAAGTTGCATGAAGTAGAAAACATATATATTTAAAAAACATACTTCATGATAATGCTTTAGATTTAATCAGCTTAACACAATCAACATATTTCAATTTAAGCTGATTTGTATTCAATTCAAAGCATAAAGGCATTATGAGCATATTTCTCCCCCTTTTTGACAACATCAAAAAGATAGTGAAACATTAAGCACAAAGATCAGAATGCTCATATATTTCTTTTCCTTATTGTACTCTGATTTGCAAGTCAAATTATTGCAAGGATATGAATCATATAACTCAAGGCAATAATATTAGAATCAGATTAATGAGCATAGATCAGAGCCAATTAAGATAATTTCAGAGCAGAACACATCGAATGTGATACCACAGATAGTTTTCTGAGCAAGTGTAGGTGGAATCTTTCTTAAGTTAATTCAAGAAGTACCACACGAATGGAAATCTAACCTCTCTTCAATAATAAGTATGAAAGCTTGTTCATTTAGGACCTTTTGCCCAATCTATTAAGTATTTTATCAACCATGAGAGCAAATTAATTAATTTTCTTAATGACTTCAAAGTTCTTTTATGATAATAGGAGCATTGGGGCACAAATATCAAAATATACATTCATGCAATTTTTGATACATCTTAGAGCTCTTTTAAAGACTTTCTTTTATTTCTTTAGAAAATAAGCACAATTTGATACATAAAATAATGAATTTGCACAAAATTGAAGTTCCAAAAAGCAAGCCAATTAGAGCTCATTAGTGAAGTTTAAAAAATAGATTTTCTAAGAGATACTCAAGAAAATTTAACACATTATTCTCCTCCTTTTTCATTAAATTAGAGGCTCTTAAGATTTGCAATTTGGTTCAAGAGTGATGCATGAGATATACTAACCAAATAACACGCCTCAAGGTGTATCATAAAGATTTTCAGATTTAAATTTCAGATGATACATATTGGAGAGTATTAGAATCACTTTTCATTTAGTATTCTTTCTCTCTCCTTTAGTTATAGATTTATGCGATTAAGTTCCATAAGACCTCTCCTTCTGAAATTTTCTTTCTCCCCCTCAATTGATCATTCCATTTAAGAGTTTAGAATCCTAAGATAATGTTCAATAAAATTGTCAATCTCAAAAATATATTTTCTATAAGTTTCAGCTTATTTTCATAAGACTCAAGGTTTGAGATAAGACAACCTTTATAGAACTCATCTCAAGGTAATTTAAAGCATGTCTTGCAATATAAGGAAGTTCATAAAAATCAATCCATAAGATTTAAGGTATACATCAAATTGAAGTAACTTTAGGATAAGATACTGAATATCTAAAGCTCCCCCTCAAAAGATGCATACTTCTTTAATCATTCTTTTCTTTTGTTGAATTTCAGATTTTAATGACAAACGTGAATAGAACTGAAATTCTATGATATCGAGAATGGAGAGTGATCAAGAATTATTCAAAATTTATAGCAATCACCCTTTTTAATCTATCAAGAACAAGTTATGCTTCCTCTTAATCTTTGAGAAAATGTACTGAAATATTAATCAGAAAATGATTCATTTGACGCTCAGTTTCTTTCAACAGCATTTACATTTTCTTTCTTTTAGAGTCATTTGAGTGAGGTGAAATATTTCTAGCTTTTAGATCATTCACTCTATATATATTCTGATGGAAATCTTTAAGAATGTAGGCGAGAAAAAACATATAGATGATCATTGAGGTATATATATTTATAGAACTCAATTTCCTAATCACAGTTTTTCAGCAATGTATACATGAAGCTCAATAAAATTTTTAAATATTAAGATAAAGTCATATATTTTAAAAATATTTACTTGCAATCAAGATCATCGTAAGACACATCATTTGAATCAAAATTAGTATACTTTGAAGGTAAGAAATGATATGTTTCGGATGCGTATCGGAGCAATCAAAATAAATTCTATTTTTCCTACATTAACATTTTATTTAGTAATCATATGGAGTTTAAACTTTTATACAAAATCGGATTCTGAATTACATAGAATTTTCAATAGAAGCTTTCTAAGTCATAATATGAGATATGTATCTTTCACAATGTAGCTCATCTTAAATTGTTACGATTGAAAAATACATATTTCAATAACATTAAAGCACTTTCAGAATCTTTGTGTTTAATTTTGAGTTTCGATACAAAATAAAGGATATTTTAACAAGTATTAGGACATTATGTATCAAAGTTAGGCAAGTAGAAAGATAGATCAATATCAATTTATTTTTCCTAATTAGAGATGTTCTTCTCTTCTCCTTTCTACAATTTTATTTAGCTTTCAGATTTTAACAATGATTGTGAATGACAAATCTGAAATTTCTCTTCAATAAAACTAAACAAAAGATGTTATGTAGCAATTCAAACATTCAATCAAATTGTTCAAGTATGAAATATTACAAAATATTGAGAACCCATAAATCAAGACATCATACCATATGCAAAATATACCATGTGTTAAGTCATGCATTAAAATACTAAGAACAAGAATGTCAAGGATCAAAATCAATTCTTTTCAAATAAACTCCCCCTATTTAAATATAATCTTGCAATGATTTCATCCTTAAAGTGTGTTTTCAAGTGATTAAAAATTTGACTTAATTCTACTTTCATTTACTTTGTTTTTCATTTATAACTTTCTTATGCTCTATACTCTATTTGCTCCCTATCCGGTGGAGTTGGGAAGGGGCACGACGTACTACCACTAGCCTCCCTCTTGTGCCATCCCTAATATGCCCTACACCGAATAGTTGGGTCAAATAGTGCCGGGTACTACCACTAGCCTCCCCATTGGCACCATCCCTATGATGAGCAATATAGAAAGGTTAAAATGTTTACTTCAAAACCTCCCTGTTTAAGTGTAATTAATTATGGATTTTATCCCTTCCAAAAGAATGCTCACACAAGTCTCACAAATGTGTCGAATATATTAAGTTTGTTTTGCTTTTCCTTAAGGTTGAAGTGTTTGCCTCTACTTGGATTTTACTTCTCTTGAATAATATCCATTTTCTTTTCTTTATCTCTCTCTCTTTTTGTTATTCTCAAGTAATTTACATGAAAGAGCAGAATAAAGAAATAATCTTATGTATCATATAAATGTATATCATGCAAACAACATTTTCATTGTGCTCAAGGATTCATAACTTCTCACAAGTTATTTTAAATCAAAATTTTAAGCATTTACTTGTATATTTCATGGTTATGATATAGGCAAAGAATTATTTTAGTTTGAGCAAACCATGAAACAATTTCTAAAAGCATAAGTCAATTAATGCATATATAGACATGATATCTAGAAATTAATATTTAAAGATTTTAATCATGCCACAATAAGATTTAAGTTATTGACTTTGCTTAGCTAATTTATGAGAGAGGTATCTAAAATTACCGATTCATTCTGCATTCTTCAAGTCAAATACCTACTAGATTTCTTATGTATGAACTTTTGGCTGAAGAAGGTCCTCTCTCTTGTTTGCATGTGAATGTTTATTGTATCTTACATGGAGATATCCTTCAAGTTGAGATCTCTCATTTTCTTGCTCAAGGATCCTGCATTATTAACAAACTCCTTTTCTTTTTTTGAAAGAAAGTCTTTAGTTTCTTTAAGATACAAACCATTCATCCAACATATTTCTAACTAGATGACTCAATATAAGATATGACAATAGTTGAATATTGAGTCACTTTACTCAAGAGATTGCCTAAATATAAGCAAGCACATATCACTTGAACTAAAGAGATAGTTTCATTAACCAAGATAGTTCAAGGACAAGCATGTGAGGCAATAGGAAGATTTATCAAGGTCAAATCAATTTCTTATTTTCAAAATCGATTTAGTTTAGATTTTATTTACTTAAGATAATTATCAATAAGACATGCTAGCTAAGTTTTAATCAACTTATCTTAAACAGTTGTTTCTATCAAAATTCAGATTATGATTTATTTGTTATCAATAAAATATGATTAATTAAAGTTAGATTGAAGTCTTGCACAAGGTCACATAATGAGCATACAATCTGGTCTACTAGCTGTATGATAAAATAATTATTCTATCATGCTTCAATACAGCTTTAACACAATAGATCTACTTTGCTCATCCTTTTCAAATTCTACAAGATGGGGTCATAGATATACCTTCTTCATGCCAATCTTCTATAAGAGTTTTCTTGTGGACTAACGTTGGTCAATGAAGATCCCCTTTCCTGTTTGTCTTAATTTGGAGTTTGAGAGAAGATGTTAATTCATTCATCATATTTCAAACTCACTTTGCAATATAACTCTTCATTAGTAGAACCAAAAATGATGTCATCAATGCATACTTTGAGCAAATAAGATATCACAAATTCATCTTTTTGATGCATAGATTTATCACTATTACTTTCTATCAAAAAGGTTGCTTAAGCTTTTATATATCATGCTTTTGATGCTTGTTCTAAATCACATATTGTTTTATCATATATGTAATGTGTATTTTTAAATATGGTGGTTATTTTTCATAGATCTCCTTTTTAATGAAGTAACCACATAGGAGTGAATTCTACACATTCATTTGACAGAATATAAAGCTCATGAAGCAAGCACATGATAATGATGATCTTTACTTCTAATCATGCAAGAATCTTTATCAAGATCTATTTCCTCTTTTCTTGATTTAGTCTTTTAGTAGTCATCAATTTTTCTTCATTAAGTGCATATGTAAAAGATTAACCATATAATTTGATTTTAGTATTTTGATAATAAATCATTAGTCTCATAAGGAATAAAATGAATTAATATTTCTACAACTCGAATCTTTTCATTGAATGTTCTATATGCATTGCTTGATGAATGATATCCAAGAATAGAAATATCTTTATCAGATTTGGCATTATTTTCATAAGACCATATCAAGCATAGTATGTACGACTGAAAAATATGAGAGATATGCAATGGTTCATTTTCTATTTTTCAGAAGATCAAAAGAAGTTTTCATCAAAAATAGATCTAATAGAAGTCATATGTATGACAAGCAGTGATGATAGCCTAAAAAAAATCATTTAAGTAGATGACTATCATACACAATTGTCTTTTTCATTTCTTCAAGAATTCTATTAATTCTATTTTACTTAAGGTGTCCTTGGTGCTGAAATAATTAATTTCTGTATAAACTTTATCAGGATTTTGGTTTTCAACACTGTGCCATGATACTCTTTATCTTCACAGTTTGAAAACCTTTATCATTTGAAACACTTTTACATGATTTAGCAAATACAGAAAGTATTTTAATTTTATTTGCCAAGAACAAATCCAATGTAAGCTTTTGAAAACTTAGTGATGGAAACAACATCTTTAGATTTGGAAATGATTTTTGTTTGTTTCCTTAGTTAGTATGCATAGCAAAACTTTGACCTTTAAGTAGATAATCTAAGTAAGCCTATGGCAAGGTCTTTTGAGATTAAGTACATACTAGCATGAGTTGATTTTATATGCCAAGGATGGTTTCTTGGTATTCATAGTGCATATATTCAAAAGCATACCAAGTACACATTATCATATCTATGATCAATAAACAATAATGCCATGGATAATAACTCTCAATCAAGCATATAGAAAATTCATAGAGTTATTCTTAATAAATTGATTAATCATTTAGCAACTTATCCAATAGTGAGTAAAGTATACTAAAAAATGAAGAGATTTGATTATATTTCCAAAAGTATTTTCTATATCACAAAATTGATCACTACTAGCAAATCATATCAAATACTAAAGCACAAATAATGATGAGACGCAAGAATTACTGATTTCATTATTATTTTTTTTGTTAATAACTTTTTAAGTTTCTTTATGTTCCATAGGTACCTTGGTACACCTATGTGTACATCCTCATTTTCTCATTTTGGGTACCCAAGCTTGCTTGAGTCCTTGAGAGTTAGGACATATGGTTCCTTTTGGAACCCATATCTGTTTAATAGTAATAACTTTACCATTTGATTTAATTATACTAGAACGATAGGTAAAGTTGTTATTCCCATCCTTTTCATTTTTGAAATAAGTTATCTTATTTAATGGTTTGCTTGGTAAATTGATAACCTTTTTCTCTAGAGATTTATGGCTAAGTGAAGGAGTCAAGCTAAATTTTGATTTATCAAAATCAGCATGTTGGCTTTCAAACATCATTTTTAATCTTTCTGAACTTACAGTGAATTTGTTAATAAAACATCTTAATTGGTTAATTTCTTTACTTAAGTTTTGATTTTCTTTAATTAAGCTATGATTTTTTTGAATCAATTCTTCTGAAAATGACCTTAAGCTTTCATTTTCAGAATTTAGTTTCTTAAGATTTTTATTCTTTACAGTTAATTTTCTACATTCACTATACAACTCATGAAAAGCATTTAATAATTCATCATAAGAGAATTCTTCTTGAAAATCATTTGAGGTAAGAGTAGATTCAGATTTTACCTTGTCTTCTTGTGCCATAAAGCACAAGTCAGTTACCTCTTGTAGTTTCTTGGAGCTAATATCATCATTGTTGCTCCTAACCTTTATTTTTTGGCTTGACTCTTTCTTGGTCAAGGCTTTCTTCCTTTTTATCTCTTTCTTCCTTTCTTCTTGCTTCCTCTTTTTCTTTGTCTTTAGGAAGCTGATTTGCCTCGGAGTCGACTCGGACCTTATTGGAGTCGACTCGGCTAGCTTGGGAGTCGACTCGGAACTACTTGGAGTCGACTCGTTCACAGGGTCTTCAAGACTGTGTCTCTGCCTTTCAGACTGTTCTTCTCTAGGAGTCGACTCGGACAAACTGGGAGTCGACTCGGCTACTGTGGAGGATTCTGCAATCTCATTGTTAGTACGCAATTGAAGCACATGTGAGCTAATCTGAGATTTATCATAAATAGTTTCTAAAGTATCCCAGATCTCCTTAGCAGATAAGCACGCAGAAATTTCATTAAACTTCGTTTCATGAATAGCACAATATAATATGTTCATAGCATTAGCATTCAATTGTGCTAAGTCCTTTTCATTAATAGTTTGAGAGAGTGTATAAAGGTCATTTATTATGACTTTCCATAAATAATAGTTTTGTGATTGAATAAAAATGCGCATGCGTGCTTTCCAATATGTGTAGTCTATGCCATTAAACAGTGGAGGCCTATCAATTAACTGTCCCTCTCCTAGAAAACTATCTATTTGAGTTGTCATGATCTTTGGCTCTTGATCGTGAGATCAATAATTAATCTTGAGCACCTGCTCTGATACCACTTGTTGCCCAGTAGATACAACCCAAGAGGGAGGGTGAATTGGGTCTTTTAAAACTTTTATGCTACTTCTAAAACTTTTTGATTAACTATGCTAAGTTGTATAGATGCACAGTGAAAGTTAAACTTAGCAAGGGTTTGATGTATAGACTTCGACTTGATTAAATATGCTTGCAACTAAAGGATGTGCGGATAAGAATTAAGCAAGCAATTTATCTAAGTAAGTAAGTGTGTTAGTTAGACAATAACTAGAGGCATTACAAACACAAAGGATATATAGTGGTTCGGCGCACCCCAGCACCTACATCCACTCCCCAAGACCTCTTGGGAATTTCACCATAATCCTACCGATTACAGCCGGTTGTTTTACAAGCTCACAACCCAACTTGTTGTTTTACGAGCGCACAACGAACTCGGTCGGTTTTCCCAGGCTCACCGACTAGAACCAACCCCGATTGTTTTCCCGGGCTCACAATCAAACCCTTACACGTTGGTTTTACCCTCGGCTCACCAACAAACCTAAACCCCGTTGGTTTTCCCTTTGGCTCACCAACAAACCTTAATCCCGTTGGTTTTTCCTTTGGCTCACCAACAAACCTTACACCGTTGGTTTCTCTTTGGCTCACCAACAAACCTTTAACCCCTTGGTTCAATCCCTTGATTGAATCAAGTTACAAGATATTAAAACAAAGAATAAAAAACAAATCAAAGCTTCTTAAACAAGCAGATATGACAATATAAACAAATAGAGTAAAGAGAAGCCCTCAAACGAGTTTTGAAGATGGAGGAGCTCGGCTTCTTCTTTACTTGATCCTCCTCTGATTTGGCATGAAGTAGAGGATCCCCGAGGCAGCACACGGATGGAGAGGAAGCTTTCGGATTCACTTGGATGCTCTTCTTCTCTCTGTTTTGGATGGCCCTTTTGTGCTTATGGGAGATTTCCTTTGTAATCTCTTTGAGATCTCTTTCCTAGATGATCTCTTCCACTTCCATCCCTTCTCTCCTAGCTCTCTTCTTGTTTTTATAGCTTTTGATAACGTAGAAACAAGAATATAGCCGTTAGAGACAAAAATAGAGCCGTTGGAACCAGTCTGCACCTCCTGACAATATGACCGTTGGGATCGGAGTCGACTCACGCGATCAGGAGTCGGCTCGCCTGTTGCAGGAGTCGGCTCGTGTTTTACCGGAGATGACTCGCCCACTGTTCCAAATTTGAATTAATGTGCTTGCCTCGACTGGGAGTCGACTCGTCTTAACCTGGAGTCGACTCGCCAACTTCTGGAGCTGACTTGGCAATTTCGGAGTCGGCTCATCCACTGAAGTCCGTGGATCCAATTTTGAATTTTGTCCTCTCGAGTCGACTCGACTGTCCTGGGAGTCGACTCGAATCTCAGAGCCCGAACTCTCGATCCTCTGTCTTTTGGCTCGTCCAGTCTTGGAGTCGACTCGAACTTCCTTGGAGTCGACTCAGCTCTCAGTTTGCGAAACACAGCCTTCTGCCATCTTGGTGTAGCGCTGCCTTGGAGTCGACTCGAGCTGTCTGGGAGTCGACTCGAATCTCAGAGGCAGTAACTTGGTTTTCTGTCTGTTGATGGTCGCGGAGTCTCGGAGTCGACTCGTGCAATGCGGGAGTCGACTCGAATCTCAGAGTCCCAAAAATGCTCTCTGACTTTTTCCTTGTGTTCCGCTGAGAGTCGACTCTTGCTTTCTTTGGAGTCGACCTACCAACCATCGGAGTCGACTCGCGTTCCACTGGAGTCGACTCGAAGACTGTTCTTTTGAATTTTTCTTTTGATTTTACTCCTCCAATTTGAATCCTTTGAACTTTAAACTTGGGCCAATAAATTGTAGCTTTCTTCCAACTTGAGAGCTTTGGAGGCCTTCTTGTGTTCTCCCAACTTGCTATGTTCCTTGCAAAATAAATATCTTTCTCCTTGCAACATAAACATTAGTATCTATACTTCAAGGTTTTGTGATCATCAAAATCAATCTATGAATCAATCTTTGGGTCATCATGGGGTTTACAGACTCTAGTTTTCAGTCAGACCATGATGATAGTAAGAGTATGTCAGGATTTGTGTTTACCCTGAATGGAGGAGCAGTCTGCTGGAAAAGTTCCAAGCAGCATTCAGTAGCCGATTCCGTATGCGAAGCAGAGTATGTTGCTGCATCAGATGCGGCAAAGGAAGCTGTTTGGATCAAAAG
Source organism: Phoenix dactylifera (assembly GCF_009389715.1). Classification (NCBI taxonomy): domain Eukaryota; kingdom Viridiplantae; phylum Streptophyta; class Magnoliopsida; order Arecales; family Arecaceae; genus Phoenix; species Phoenix dactylifera. Next base: position 58,943 of record NW_024068546.1, read on the forward strand.
GTTTGTAAATCAACTTGGTGTTGCTCCTTCAATCAATGGTCCAGTTCTTTTGTATTGTGACAATACTGGAGCCATTGCACAAACAAAGGAGCCAAAGTCTCACCATAGAACCAAGCACATTCTGCGTCGCTACCACCTTGTATGAGAGATCGTGGAGCGAGGTGACGTCAATCTTCAGAAGATCGATGGAAAGAAGAACCTAGCTGACCCATTCACTAAAGCTCTTTCTGTAAAGGAGTTCGATTATCACAAATCAAAGATGGGTATAAGATATTGTACAAATTGGCTTTAGTCCAAGTGGGAGTTGTTGGGAATTGTGTCCCAAAGCCAATTTTTTTTTAATTGTAAGAAATTGGATTATGTATATATTTTATTAAAATGAATAAAAATTTATTCTGGCAATTTTCTATTCATCACAAGTGTTACATCTTCAAATTGAACTCCTGTGTATTGTGATGAAGTCCTTAGGACTAATTTAGTGGATAAAAGAGGTTTTATCATTTAGTCCTTAAACCAGTTCGCGACCAAATGATGAGCTGTCAATTGGACGATAGCTATATCAAGTATAGGTCGTTGTGTGTCATTTAGTTGGTTGTCCTCTTAAAGCAAGGAGTGTGGAGACACTGTATGGCATACAGGTGAGATGTAGGAGTACATCATCACTGAACAGTGACTCACCTGCGTAGCACTCCACTGTCGGGAGTTAGCTCGCAAAGCGTGTGGACATAAGTACCCCTTAGACCTGAGACTGTCACGGTGACTTGCAAGCAACTCACTGTACTTAGGCACTGGATGACCTGAATTTCTAATCCAGGGATCGGAAGGATGCTGGGTGCAGTCAAGTACTCGCGAAGTCTGTATATGAGTCAAGAAGGGATTGACCGCTCCAGATTTTAGGAGTTGATGTCTCACTGTATTTCAATTCAGTAAAACCTTGGCCAGGGTAAACCAAGTGATAGGTCACTTGATTTGATTATTTGAAATACACTATGGATGACCGGACCCAGAGGTCGACAGTCCACTCTGAGGTCATCTTGAGCATCGATGGTCATAGGGATGAATTATGCAACAACCATACGTCTAGGTTCTTGAATGTTGCTCTGCATATTCGACCTATCCGGACGTCGGGTATCATTGCTAGATGGTCACCTCGATTAGTGCATGGAGTAGTCCATGTACTACCGGCTTAGTGTTCGAACCTATCGGAGTCACGCACATAAGTCAAGTTAACTAGGAAGGACTTGATCCAATTTAATTGAGAATTAAATTGTGGGTCATTTGAGATTTGGTTTTGTCTATGTTCAGCTAGCACTGAACATGAGGTACATACTGAATTTCATGGATGTGTATTTAATTATGTCTGTATTCTAGCTTAATCAAGTTTCAATTAATGTAATTGAAATTGATTTGGACTCATTTGTTGAGTTTGGTTTTGAATTGGATGAATTGGGCTTAATGATGATTTTATTAGAATTTATTCCATATTTATTCTAGTCCAAGTGTGACTTGGATTGATCTGAAAATTGAACTAATTGGAGTTCACATGAATCAGATTCATGTGGAATTTTTCCGGATCCAAAATCTTTCAAATTGGTCTTCAATTTGGTTTAGAACCAATAATGGACCCAAGCCCATTTGATTCAGCCCATTTGAATTAACCCATTTAAGAAAAGTCAAATTTGATTTAGAAATTTACTTGTTTGCCCCTCTAATTGAATGACACGTTTTTTTCTGCAAATACTTCTTCCGTGGACCGCGTTACTTCTTCTTCTTCCGAACACATCGAAGGCCGCTTGATCTTCCCTCTTTCGGCTACCATTTGAACATCCGAAGTGACGTGTCTCTTCGGTTTTGAAACCTCTTTAATATAGTACTGATTTAATTGAAATCAAACGGTTCAAAAAATTCAATAAAATCATGAAACGTTTGGCGTTCACTCTTCCCTTTTGGCGTTTTCTCTTCCCTAGTTCAGTCTTGTCTTTGCCTATAAATAGGCTAGCTTTCTCTTCATTCACAGCTAGAAATTTTATTTGGGGAGAGGGGAGATTCATGATCTTTTGAGTAGTCTGTAAAAGAGAGAAAAAGGAAACGGGAAGAAAGAAGAAAAAAAAAAGGGAAGAAAGAATTTTTGAAATTCTTTTCTTCCAGGGGTTTATTTGCAAAAGGGTTTTTGCACTATACAGACATCATCCTACCTTCCTGCATTTCTTGGCGTGCGTGTGAAGTAGAGGGTCCGTACATCCGGGCCTCGCATAGCACCAGATCCACCAGTACCAGATCCGGCACCAGATCCAGTTCCAGATCCAGTTTTCGATCCAGTACCAGATCTAGCATCCGATCCAGTATCTGATCCAGCACTTGGCCCTGTACCAGATTCTGTTCTAGAGTACCTCGACCATCTTCCGCTGCGGGATCGAGGTATGGTAAACATAATATAGTTATGTTATTTATTTATACCTGTTATAAATAAATAGATAAAATTTTAAAACTGATTTTCTGACATGGCATCCGATTTTATCGGATTTTGCGGGATATTTTCCCTTCAGTTGGGACCAGTCAATTTGTTTGTATCTAAGATACCTCTAAGTGAGAGTGAAGATGCCATTTTTGCAGAATTAATCTATAATTACAAAGAACACTAATATAAGCAGACCAATCATGATGACATGTATTCAATCAGACAAGGACTTTTATCTAATTGTTACTCCCACTATTTTTATCGAATATCATAACCCTCAAGTATGATGAACGAGAAAATACTAATTTTCTTAGTGGGATTGAGATCCAAATTCCTTATAAAAGACCTTGTGGGAATCACAACAAGCCCTTATAAGTTCAAAGGTAGGAAACTCTTTCCAATTGCATCCCATGCAATTCTCAACTTTATTCTGTTCTCTAGCACACATATAGTCTTGTGGGAATCACAACAAACTATTGTGTCTAGTTAAGTCAAACCCTTCATTTTTATACAGTCATATTTGAATAATGCTGCCCTTGTGGGAATCACAACAAGGCAATATATTAAAATATGCCATATGCATCATATGCACCAAGATATTACAATATCAATCCCTAATACTAGCCTTGTGGGAATCACAACAAGCTAGCGTAGATATTGACATAATAATATCTAAGCATGAAGGAAGGACCTTTATAGTGTTATATCAGCAATTAGCTTTTTCATGGAGGTCAATCAAATAGTTGGCCAGGTAAGCAGATGGGAGGCTCTCCTTACTTAGTAAGGTCCTAATTAAATAACCACCTGTAGCCTCTTTTCTAGACACCAACTTAGTCAATTGATTCAGAATAGCTCAGCTTAAAGCAATTAACACTACGACTTAATTATGAATTTAGTAAGGGCTTTCAAATAGCAGTATCTTACTAACATTAAGCTCAACCATAAAGGACAATCAAATAATTGGCCAGGAAAGCAGGTGGGAGGCATCCCTCACTGAGAGAGTGAGGTCCTAATTAAGTAACCACCTGTGGCTTCCTTCCTAGACACCAACTGAGTCGATTGTTCCAGAATGGGTCAGCACAAAGTTTTCATACTACTATATTGGTCTCGTTGCACATTCTATAATTTAGCACTAGCAATTATACTATGCTACAACATGAATATAATACTATCTCATAGCATAAACTAATCATGCATACAAACAACCTAGCTATCTCATAGCATCAAGATAATAGCATGTATTATCATTTGGTTAAACTGATTAAGGGTGGCTCTGATACCACTGTTGGGTTTTCCAGTGCCCTAGGGCGCAGCGGAAGATACGGAATTATAAAATTTTCTTATAAAACCCATTATATGAAACCCTAATAAGCCAAGATCGCCTTAATAGTGTAACCAAATAATGTAGAAAATATAATCTTGGTATAGAAGAATACCTATCATGCTATATCCAATATGTCTGAAGATGTCCTAAGGTGCCCAAATGTTCACCCTCTGATGTTGATCCACACAGGAATGGGTTCAAAACTCTAGCTCCACCAAAACTTGATTCTAATTGTTCAATCCTTCCAAAGGATTTAATTCTTCCTTTCTTCCTCTAAAACATTCACTAGCTTTTTTGTCCTAAAGAAGACCCTCTTGTCTTGGGTTAGGACAAAAGGGAGAGGCTTGTAAGAAAGAAGGGATAAGGGAGAGAGAAGGAAAGACTTTTTCTTTGATGATCTTTAGAACCCCAAGGCACCTCCTTATTTATAAGAGATGGAGGGATGCATCATAAAGGGATGCATCCCATCCACACACCTCATCATGATGAGGCATGTGCCAAGAGAGGCATCCCATTATGATGGGGTGCTAAGGAGAAGGGTGTATCAACTTCTTTCTCATGTCTTCCTCTTAAATCTTGATGATCCAAGGGCCCAAATGCAGTGAACCAAAGCCAATGGTCCAGATCTAGGCACCATCTAATGGTCCAGATTAAGGCATCATCATCCAGGGTGCCATCCAATGGTCCAGAAGCAAGATGCCCTCACCGATGGTCCAGATTTAGGCGCTGAGCAACGGTCCAGATCTTTCATCCAGAGAGCCATCCAGTGGTCCAGATTCAGGCGCTGACCAATGGTCCAGATCCTTCATCCAGAAATCCATCCAATGGTCCAGATGAAGGTGCCAACCAGTGGACCAGATCCTTCATCCAGGAAACCATCCAATGGTCCAGATGAAAGCGCCAACCAGTGGACCAGATTCTTTATCCAGGGAGTGATCCAATGGTCCAGATCCTATCAAACCCAATCCAATTGAGTTTAACCAACTTAAAGAAAATATTAAACCTAATCAAATCAGGTCTAATTAAAGCCAAATGGGTTCCAACTCTTGGCTAACCCATATTAGGTCATGATCTAATCATATTAGATCAACCTAACCTAAGAATCAGATTCGAATTTAATTTGAATCAGGAGCTAAGGTTTGCAACACGTGCTAGCATGTTCATCTTGCAAACATGATCTAATCCAATTAGACCCTTGATCAATTTCCTTGTGTGTGACCCATTGGGTTCCTTATCTTAGCCAGCAGTAGGTGCAGGTGCAAGTTGACCTAACCTGATTAGAATACCTCTAATCTAATTTAGGTTCAATTTAGTGCTAAACCTGACTTAGCAATCAGAACCTTTCTGATGCTTTGATCTAATCAAACTCTTTGATCCGATCAACCCACAAGACATGATTGACGTCTAGCAACGTATCATGTCTACCCGGAAGATGAGGAATGTATTGGACAAATCCAAACATACTCTTCAGTGGCAAGTTACTGTACAATTCAATCCCCCAGTCATACTACATCCTGAATAAGTGCATGAGTATGGATCAATATCAAACTCAATCACTTATTCATGTCTCTCTCAATCTTTTATATGATAATTCAAACAATGAAACATTAGAAACTCTTTCTAATATTCATTTTGCTTTGATCAAAGGCTTCTTGAATCATCATAAGATTAGAGTAAGTAGGATGTTACCTTCTCTTACTAGAAGTGACTGATTCCTTGTTGACCTACTCACAACCTTCGTACAAAATCCACCATATCCAGAATACCCCGTACACAACGCAATGTCGTGAATGAGGGTAAACCAAAATATAGCTTCAAGTGCACAAGGTACCATGGTGATCTCAGGTCTAAGGATCACTTGCACAACTCCCACTATGAGAACCATCTTTGATAATTAAGTAAGAATCCATAAGATGTTCTCATGGCTGTTCATTTCAGTGAACTCATTCCTCTTAATGAGCACCCACATCTTTGTATTAGTGTCTCACACAAGTGATTGTGAGATCAATCACCCTCTACATTGAGCATACATAAGAGTGCCAGTCTTTCCGGTAATATTGATCTCCGACTCAATATACCAATTTGACTGGGAATATTCTAAATTAGGATTTTAGGATTTTAGGTCTCACTGGTATGATCTCATCATAACCCTAAAACCAATATCCTAATTTATGGGGTTCATCATCTAATAATAAAATAGATAAGCAACAAATGATGGAACACAATACCTTTATTGATATATATCGAGTGTCAAAGTACATGATTTGGAGGATTACAAAGAGAAATCCATCAAATGATTGGCTTATAGGGCATCTACTCTTTCACCTTCCACCTGCTTACCTGGCCAATTATATGATTGCCTATTATGGATAAGCTTAATATTGATATAACACTATTAATAGCCTTTCTTAATGCCTCGATATTATTATGTCAAGATCCATGCTAGTTTGTTGTGCTAACACAAGGCTTGCTATGGGGACTGATTTTATATTATCTTGGTGCATTAAGATGCTTATGGCATATTTTAATATATTGTTTTGTTGTGCAACCACAAGGGCAATATTATTCGAATATGACTATATGAAAATGAAGGATTTGACTTAACTAAAATATTATTGTTTGTTGTGCTAATACAAAACAATAAGTATTTTAAGAGGACAAGATAAAGTTGAGAATTGCATGAGATGCAATTGGAAAGAGTTTCCTTCCTTTGAACTCATAAGAGTTTGTTGTGTAAATACAAGGCTTTTTATGATGAATTAGGATCTCAACCCTACTAAGAAAAATTATATTTTCACGTTTATCATAGGAGAGGGCTATGATATTCGATAAAAATAGTAGGAGACAAATTAGGTTAAAGTCCTTATCTAGTTGCAAACATGTCACCATGATTGGTCTGCTTATGTTAGTTTTGTTCTTGCATATGTAGAACTATTAAATGGCTTCTTCACTTTCACTAAGAGGCATCTTAGATGCCAACAAGTTGACCGGTCCAAACTATGCGGACTGGTTGAGGAATTTAAAGATAGTACTCACTCAAAAGAAAATCTTCGGATCAAGTATCTGTTTCCATTGCAGTAAAGCTGGCCACTGGAAAAGGAATTGCAAGAGTTTTCTTGCAACTGTAAAGCCTGATGCTAGAGTTGCATTAGAAGGTATGTTTATGTTACATGCCAGTTTGTCATTAAGTTCTTCAAATTTAAATTCATGGGTATTGGATACCGGCTGTGGTTTTCATATATGCAAGTCATTGCATGGACTATAGAGAATTAAAATTTTGAAGAAAGGTGACTTCGAGCTGTATGGCGCTGGAGGAAAGTCCATCCAGGCTGAAGCTGTTGGAACCTATAACTTAGAGTTACCTTGGGAAAAGCTCCTACAATTAGAAGATTGTTATTACATGCCCAAGATTATTAGAAATATAATTTCTATTCCTTTGTTATTAAAGAAAGGATTTGAGATTAATGGAAAAGGCAATGGTTTCTCTATTTTTTTTTCTAATAAGCATCTTTGTAATGGCATTATGGAAAATGGTCTTCTAGTTCTATCCCTTAATGACAATATTTATCATATTGATAAAAGTAATAAAAGAAAGAGAGAAGAGATGAATAATACCCTCCTTTGGCATTGCCGTCTAGGTCATATTAGTGAGTCAAGAATACATAAGTTATACAAAGGAGAGTTCTTTGATCCTTATGATTATGAATCATTAGGTGAAAGAGTAGATGCCCTACAAGCCAATCGCAATATGTATTGCGAAAGGTTTTTTCTGTTGATTTGTCCAAATCATGTACATGCCATTTAAATATGAATAAAGGCGTTATGTTTTATCATATGCGGTTGATTATATTTATGATAAACTCCTTAGATTAGGGCAATGGTTTTAAGACTATGATGAGATCATACTAGTGAGACTTAAAATCCTAAAAACCTAATCTTAAATATTTTCAGTCATTGGTACATTGAGTCGGGGATCAATGATTACCGGAAAGACTGGCATGTCTTATGTATGCTCGATACAGAGGATGATTGATCTCACAATCATTTGTGTGGAGACACTAATACAAAGATGTGGGTGCTCATTAGAGGAATGAGTTCACTGAATTGACCTACAAAGAGAAATCTTATGAAGTCTTACTTATATGTCAAAAGATGATTCTCTTAGTGGGAGTTGTGCAACTGATCCTATGACCTGAGATCACAAAGGTATCTTGTGCACATGAACCCATATTTTGGTTTACACTCATTCATGACAATAAGTTATGTACGAGGTCTTCTGGATATGGTGAATTGTGTACAAAGATTATGAGTAGGTCAACAAGGAATTAATCACTTCTAGTAAGAGAAGATAGCATCCTATTTATTCTAATCATATGATAATTCAGGAAGCCTTTGATCAAAGTAGAATGAAAATTAGAAAGAGTTTCTAATGTTTCATTATTTGAATTATCATTAAAAGATTGAGAAAAATATGAATATGAAATTGAGTTTGACATATATTCATACTCATATACATATTTGGGATGCAGTTTGATTACAGGATTGAATTGCATGGTAACTTGCCACTGAAGGGTATTTTTGGTATTTCCACCAAATTTCATATTTTTCGGGTAGACATGACACGTTGCTAGACGTCAATCTTGTTTTATAGGTTTGATCAAATTAAAGAGTTTAATTCGATCACCAATTAGAAAGGATTCTAATTGTTAAGTTCGGGTTCGCGCAGTTTGGACTTAAATCGATTAGAAGAGTTCTAATCAAGTTGGGTCAACTCGCACTCACACCTATTGCTGGCTAAGTATGGAACCCAATGGGTCACACACAAGGAAACTTATCAAGGGTCTAATTGGATTAGATCATGTTTGCAAGATAAACATCCTAGCAGGTGTTGCAAACCTTAGCTCCTAATTCGAATTGGATTCGAATCTGATTCGAATTGGATTCGAATCTGATTCTTAGTTGATCTAATTTGATTAGATCATATTCTAATATGGGTTAGCCAAGAGTTGGCACCTAATTGGCTTGGTTTGAGTCTAATTGGATTAGATTTAATAAATCATTCAATCTAGACCGTTAGATCTTGATCTACCGTTGGATGAAGACATAATGGAGAGTTGGTTTAACCCAATTGGATTGGGTTAGAGGATGGCTACCATAATTGACCATTGGATCTTAATCCCACCATTGGATAAAGACATAATGGGTCAAGTGAATGGCGCCTTGCATTTGAGCCCTTGGATCATCATCATGAAAGATCAAGAGGTGAGGCGTGATGGACATGTGATTAGCATGTGATGTTGACTTGGTCAAAATATGGCACCACATGAAAGGACATATCATTTGATACACCCCCTCACTTGATCTGCACCTCTTCTTATTTGATATGGCCCTTTAGATGATGCCCTTTCATGAGAGGATGTGTGGATGGGATGCATCCCTTGGAGATGCATCCCTACACCTATTATAAATAGGTTAGCACTCCATGGGTTTCATCATTCCAATTCCACCCCACTCCTCTCTTCTTTCTTTCTTACATTAGTTTCTTTCTTTCTAGCATTGCTTCTAGTGTGTCCTAAGCCAAGACAAGGTGGTCTTCTTTAGGACAAAAGGATTAGAAGTGATTTTAGAAGGCTAAAGGAAAATAGAAAGGAAGGAAAGCAAGCCATTAGAGTTCTTTAGAAGAATTCTGCATTAAGGATCAAAAGTCTTTGGAGCTAAAGTCTTGATCAAGTTTTCTGTGGATCACCATTGGAGGGCGGACACTTGGACGCCTCGTGGAGATTGTACACTTTGGATTAGCATTTGAGGTATTCTACTAATTCTGCATTTATTTTATATCATTTGATTGTAATCATTAAGGTGACCTAGGCTTAAAAGGGTTTCATGCATAGGGACTTTATTAAGAAATTTTTAAAATTCCTAGCTTCCGCTGCGCATTATAACATGCTAGAACTCTTCAATGGTATCAGAGCCATCCTTAATTGGTTCAATCAAATAATTATGTATGATGTATGATTATTAATTTACTATGAGATAGTAATGTCATATGCTTAGAGAAATGCTGAAATGTATGATTCATATATGATATGTTATGTAATAAAATATCATGATATGAAATTTTCCATATGAAAATATGTTGAAGCATGTTAATTAATTGCTTATGATTTATACATGCTATGAGATAGCCATGATGCATAATAGTTTATTTTAGACATGTTAAATATATGTTATAATTAAAAAATGTGCTAGAGACTAGTAAGCCCTCAATAAAAATTATATTAAGTTATAGTGTTGAAAAACTTTGGGCTAACCCATATTAGAACAATTGATCTAATTGGTATCTAAGGAAAGCACTAAAGGTGGTTCTCTAATTAGAACCTTACTCTCTAAGTAAGGGGAGCCTCCCACCTGCTTACCTGGCCAATTGTTTGATTGCCTATTATGGATAAGCTTAATATTGATATAACACTATTGATAGCCTTCCTTCATGCCTCGACATTATTATGTCAAGATCCATGCTAGTTTGTTGTGCTAACACAAGGCTTGCTATGGGAACTGATTTTATATTATCTTGGTGCATTAAGATGCTTATGGCATATTTTAATATATTGCTTTGTTGTGCAACCCCAAGGGCAATATTATTCGAATATGACTATATGGAAATGAAGGATTTGACTTAACTAAAACATTATTGTTTGTTGTGCTAACACATGGCAATAAGTGTTTTAAGAGGATAAGATAAAGTTGAGAATTGCATGAGATGCAATTGGAAAGAGTTTCCTACCTTTGAATTCATAAAGGTTTGTTGTGTAACCACAAGGCTTTTTATGATGAATTAGGATCTCAACCCTATTAAGAAAATTTATATTTTCACGTTTATCATAGGAGAGGGCTATGATATTCGATAAAAATAGTAGGAGACAAATTAGATTAAAGTCCTTATCTAGTTGCAAACATGTCATCATGATTGGTCTGCTTATATTAGTTTTGTTCTTGCATATGTAGAATTATTAAATGGCTTCTTCACTTTCACTAAGAGGCATCTTAGATGCCAACAAGTTGACCGGTCCAAACTATATGGACTAGTTGAGGAATTTAAAGATAGTACTCACTCAGGAGAAAATTTCCTATATACTTGAAACCCCTGATCTTGGAGATCTAGGGGATGATGCTACAGAAGAGGAGGTTGCCACACATAAGATGTGGAAAAATGACAGTTTGACTGTCAAATGTATCATACTTGCCTCTATGAGCAATGAATTACAGAGGCAACATGAAAGCATGGACACTCAATCCATACTTCTCAATTTAAAAGAGTTGTATGGAGAACAAAGCAGGACTGCTAGGTATGAGATATCTAAGCAGTTGTTCTGTGCTAGAATGAATGAAGGAACTCCAGTGCAAAACCATGTTCTTATGGTTATAGACTTGATCACCAGATTAAGTCAATTAGGTTTTGCTATGGATAGTGAGCTCAGTCAGGATTTGATCCTGCAATCACTGCCTGATTTATTCTCTCAGTTTGTTGTGAACTTTCATATGAACAAGCTGAACACCTCCCTGCCCGAGCTGTTAAATATGCTCAAAACAGCTGAAGGGCATATTAAGAAGGATAAAGGTCCACTCCTTCTTATAAATAGCACCTCTATGAGGAAATCGGAAAATAAGGGTTCTAAGAAACGATTGAACCCCAAGAGTAGCATCAAAAAGAAAAAAGGAAAGAAAAACTCCGGATCAAGTACCTGTTTTCATTGTGGCAAAGCTGGCCACTGGAAAAGAAATTGCAAGAGTTTTCTTGCAAGTATGAAGACCGATGCAAGAGTTGCATCAAAAGGTATGTTTATGTTACATGCCAACTTGTCATTAAGTTCTTCAAATTCAAATTCATGGGTATTGGATACCGGCTGTGGTTTTCATATTTGCAAATCTTTGCATGGACTACAGAAAATTAAAATTTTGAAGAAAGGTGACTTCGAGCTGTATGGCGCTGGAGGAGAGTCCATCCAGGCTGAAGTTGTTGGAACCTACAACTTGGAATTGCCTTCGGAAAAGCTCCTACAATTAGAAGATTATTATTATATGCCCAAAATTATTAGAAATGTAATTTTCATTCCTTTGTTGTTAAAAAAAGGTTTTGAAATTAATGGAAAGGGCAATGGTTGCTCTATTTATTTTTCTAATAAGCATCTTTGCAATGGCATTATGGAAAATGGTCTTCTAGTTTTATTACTTAATGACAATGTCTTTCATATTAATAAAAGCAATAAAAGAAAGAGAGAGGAAGTGAATAATACCCTCCTTTGGCATTGCCGACTTGGTCACATAAGTGAATCAAGAATCAACAAGTTATACAAAGAAGAGTTCTTTGATCCTTATGATTATGAATCATTAGGAACTTGTGAATCTTGTCTTATGAGAAAAATGACCAAGTCTCCATTCACTGGACATGGAGAAAGGGCAAGTGAGTTATTAGGACTTATACATACAGATGTATGTGGTCCTATGACAACTCCAGCTAGAGGTGGATACTCTTACTTCATCACATTCACTGATGATTTATCAAGGTTCGGATTTGTGTATCTTATGAAACATAAATCCGAAGCCTTTGATAAGTTTAAAGAGTATCAAAGTATGGTTGAAAAATAAACCGGAAAGTGTATTAAAATCCTTCGATCTGATCGAGGAGGTGAATACCTTTCTAGTGAATTTTTAAATCATCTTAAAGAAAAGGGCATTCTCTCTGAATGGACACCTCCGTATACGCCACAACTAAATGGTGTAGCTGAACGGAGGAATCGTACTCTATTAGATATGGTAAGGTCCATGATGTGCTTTACAGATCTTCCTATTTTCTTCTGGGATTATGCCTTAGAAACTGCTACATATGTGCTAAACAGGATACCTTCAAAATCTGTATCTAGTACTCCATATGAGATATGGAGAGGTAGAAAGCCCAATCTTAAATATTTTAAAATATGGGGCTGCCAAGCATATGTCAAAAGAAATTTTGGACATAAGCTGAGTGCTAGATCAGATAAATGTACATTTATAGGTTATTCCAAAGAAAGTATTGGATATCTCTTCTATCACCCTACTGAACAAAAGGTATTTGTTAGTAGGCATGCAACTTTCTTAGAAAAAGAGTTTATCTTAGAAAAGGGCAGTGAAAGAAGAATTGAACTTAATGAAGTTCAAGACCTACAAATAGAAACACAAGAAATTCTTCAACCAGATGTACCCATTGATGAAGTACAACCACAACACACATCTCCTCTCCAAAGGTCAGATAGAGTGCGAAATGCACCTAAGAGGTATGGGTTTATCATTGAGAATGATGATGCCCACATCGTCGAAAATGATGATCCTCTGACCTATTCGGAAGCTATCATGAGTAATGACTCTAACAAATGGTTAGAAGCTATGAAATCCGAAATAGACTCTATGTATACCAACCAAGTATGGACTTTGGTTGATGCACCAGAAGGTGTAAAGCCTATAGGTTGCAAATGGGTCTATAAGAAGAAGATTGGAGCAGAAGGCCAAGTAGAAACCTACAAGGCTAGATTGGTGGCAAAAGGTTTCAAGCAAAAGCAAGGAATTGACTATGATGAAACTTTTTCACCAGTTGCCATGCTTAAATCTATTCGGATTTTGCTTGCAATAGCTGCATACTATGATTATAAAATTTGGCAGATGGATGTCAAAACCGCCTTCCTTAATGGTTATCTTGAGGAAGAGATTTACATGACACAACCAGAAGGATTTGTCTCAAGTGGGAGAGCAAATCAAGTATGCAAGCTTAAGAGATCCATTTATGGATTAAAGCAAGCATCGAGGAGTTGGAACATCCGTTTTGATACAACAGTCAAAGAGTTTGGTTTTATCAAAAATGTGGATGAACCATGTGTGTATAAGAAGACTAGTGGGAGTGCCATTGTCTTCTTAATATTGTATGTAGATGACATACTGATCATTGGAAATGATATTCCAATGTTACAATCGGTCAAGACTTGGCTATCAAAAAGCTTTTCCATGAAATACTTGAGAGAAGCATCCTATATACTTGGTATAAAGATCTATAGGGATAGATCTAAAAGGATGCTAGGTTTGTCCCAGTCTAGGTACATAGATCATGTGCTGAAAAGATTCAGCATGGAAGGAAGTAAAAGAGGTTACTTGCCTATGAGTCATGGCATACGTCTCTCTAAGAAGATGTCTCCTAAGACATCTGAAGAGAGGAATAGAATGAATTCTATTTCTTATGCTTCGGCAGTAGGATCAATTATGTATGCTATGCTATGTACTAGGCCTGATGTTGCTTATGCCTTAGGCATAACAAGCAGATTCCAGGCTGATCCAGGAGAAAATCATTGGATAGCTGTGAAAAATATTCTTAAGTACTTAAGAAGGACTAAAGATATTTTTCTAGTTTATGGAGGATCTGAGTTGAAACTAGAAGGATTTTCTGATTCTAGTTTTCAATCAGATCCAGATGATAGCAAGTCCACTTCAGGGTATGTCTTTACCCTAAATGGTCGTGCAGTGAGCTGGAAGAGTTCCAAGCAGCAAACTGTAGCTGACTCAACTACTGAGGCAGAATACATCGCTGTAAGTGAAGCTGCTAAGGAAGCTGTCTGGATGAAGAAGTTCATCACTGAGTTGGGAGTAGTTCTTGAGATTGCTGGACCAGTTTCAGTTTATTGTGACAACACTGGAGCTATTGCTCAAGCAAAGGAACCAAGATCTCATCACAAATCCAAGCACATTCTAAGACGCTTCCACCTCGTTCGAGAGATCGTCGAGAGACAAGACATAGTCATTAAACGAGTAGACACAAAGAACAACTTAGCAGACCCGTTCACTAAAGCTCTACCACAACAGCAGTTCGATCGCCATCTCGATTGTATGGGGATAAAATATAAGAGCGATTGGCTTTAGTGCAAGTGGAAGATTGAAAGAGTAGATGCCCTACAAGCCAATCGCAATATGTATTGCGAAAGATTTTTTCTTTTGATTTGTCCAAATCATGTACATGACATTTAAATATGAATAAAAGCGTTATGTTTTATCATATGTTGTTGATTATATTTATGATAAACTTCTTAGATTAGGGCAATGGTTTTAAGACTATGATGAGATCATACTAGTGAGACTTAAAATTCTAAAATCCTAATCTTAAATATTCCCAGTCATTGGTACATTGAGTCGGGGATCAATGATTACCGGAAAGACTGGCATGTCTTATGTATGCTCGATGCAGAGGATGATTGATCTCACAATCATTTGTGTGGAGACACTAATACAAAGATGTGGGTGCTCATTAGAGGAATGAGTTCACTGAATTGACCTACAAAGAGAAATCTTATGAAGTCTTACTTACATGTCAAAAGATGATTCTCTTAGTGGGAGTTGTGCAACTGATCCTATGACCTGAGATCACCATGGTATCTTGTGCACATGAACCCATATTTTGGTTTACACTCATTCATGACAATAAGTTATGTACGAGGTCTTCTGGATATGGTGAATTGTGTATGAAGATTATGAGTAGGTCAACAAGGAATTAATCACTTCTAGTAAGAGAAGATAGCATCCTATTTATTCTAATCATATGATAATTCAGGAAGCCTTTGATCAAAGCAGAATGAAAATTAGAAAGAGTTTCTAATGTTTCATTATTTGAATTATCATTAAAAGATTGAAAAAAATATGAATATGAAATTGAGTTTGACATATATTTATACTCATATACATATTTGGGATGCAGTTTGATTAAAGGATTGAATTGCATGGTAACTTGCCACTGAAGGGTATTTTTGGTATTTTCACCAAATTCCATATTTTTCGGATAGACATGACACGTTGCTAGACGTCAATCTTGTTTTATAGGTTTGATCAAATTAAAGAGTTTAATTCGATCACCAATTAGAAAGGATTCTAATTGTTAAGTTTGGGTTCGCGCAGTTTGGACTTAAATCGATTAAAAGAGTTCTAATCATGTTGGGTCAACTCGCACTCACAGCTATTGCTAGCTAAGTATGGAACCCAATGGGTCACACACAAGAAAACTTATCAAGAGTCTAATGGGATTAGATCATGTTTGCAAGATAAACATCCTAGCAGGTGTTGCAAACCTTAGCTCCTAATTCGAATCCAATTCGAATCTGATTCGAATCCAATTCGAATCTGATTCGAATTGGATTCGAATCTGATTCTTAGTTGATCTAATTTGATTAGATCATATTCTTATATGGGTTAGCCAAGAGTTGGCACTTAATTGGCTTAGTTTGAGTCTAATTGGATTAGATTTAATAAATCATTCAATCTAGACCGTTAGATCTTGATCTACCGTTGGATGAAGACATAATGGAGAGTTGGTTTAACCCAATTGGATTGGGTTAGAGGATGGCTACCATAATTGACCATTGGATCTTAATCCCACCATTGGATGAAGACATAATGGGTCAAGTGAATGGCGCCTTGCATTGGAGCCCTTGGATCATCATCATGAAAGATCAAAAGGTGAGGCATGATGGACATGTGATTAGCATGTGATGTTGACTTGGTCAAAATATGGCACCACATGAAAGGACATATTATTTGATACACCTCCTCACTTGATCTGCACCTCCTCTTATTTGATATGGCCCTTTAGATAATGCCCTTTCATGAGAGGATGTGTGGATGGGATGCATCCCTTGGAGATGCATCCCTACACCTATTATAAATAGGTTAGCACTCCATGGGTTTCATCATTCCAATTCCACCCCACTCCTCTCTTCTTTCTTTCTTACATTAGTTTCTTTCTTTCTAGCATTGCTTCTAGTGTGTCCTAAGCCAAGACAAGGTGGTCTTCTTTAGGACAAAAGGATTAGAAGTGATTTTAGAAGGCTAAAGGAAAATAGAAAAGAAGGAAAGCAAGCCATTAGAGTTCTTTAGAAGAATTCTGCATTAAGGATCAAAAGTCTTTGGAGCTAAAGTCTTGATCAAGTTTTCGTGTGGATCACCATTGGAGGGCGGACACTTGGACGCCTCGTGGAGATTGTACACTTTGGATTAGCGTTTGAGGTATTATACTAATTCTACATTTATTTTATATCATTTGATTGTAATCATTAAGGTGAGCTAGGCTTAAAAGGGTTTCATGCATAGAAACTTTATTAAGAAATTTTTAAAATTCCTAGCTTCCGTTGGCAGATGGATGTCAAAACCGCCTTCATTAATAGTCATCTTGAGGAAGAGGTTTACATGACACAGCCAGAAGGATTTGTCTCAAGTAAGAGAGCAAATCAAGTATGCAAGCTTAAGAGATCCATTTATGGATTAAAGCAAGCATCGAGGAGTTGGAACATCCATTTTGATACAACAATCAAAGAGTTTGGTTTTATCAAAAATATGGATGAACCATGTGTGTATAAGAAGACTAGTGGGAGTGCCATTGTCTTCTTAATATTGTATGTAGATGACATACTGATCATTGGAAATGATATTCCAATGTTACAATCGGTCAAGACTTGGCTATCAAAAAGCTTTTCCATGAAATACTTGAGAGAAGCATCCTATATACTTGGTATAAAGATCTATAGGGATAGATCTAAAAGGATGCTAGGTTTGTCCCAGTCTAGGTACATAGATCATGTGCTGAAAAGATTCAGCATGGAAGGAAGTAAAAGAGGTTACTTGCCTATGAGTCATGGCATACGTCTCTCTAAGAAGATGTCTCCTAAGACATTTGAAGAGAGGAATAGAATGAATTCTATTTCCTATGCTTCGGCAGTAGGATCAATTATGTATGCTATGCTATGTACTAGGCCTGATGTTGCTTATGCCTTAGGCATAACAAGCAGATTCCAGGCTGATCCAGGAGAAAATCATCGGATAGCTGTGAAAAATATTCTTAAGTACTTAAGAAGGACTAAAGATATTTTTCTAGTTTATGGAGGATCTGAGTTGAAACTAGAAGGATTTTCTGATTCTAGTTTTCAATCAGATCCAGATGATAGCAAGTCCACTTTAGGGTATGTCTTTACCCTAAATGGTGGTGCAGTGAGCTGGAAGAGTTCCAAGCAGCAAACTGTAGCTGACTCAACTACTGAGGCAGAATACATCGCTGTAAGTGAAGCTGCTAAGGAAGCTGTCTGGATGAAGAAGTTCATCACTGAGTTGGGAGTAGTTCCTGAGATTGCTGGACCAGCTTCAGTTTATTGTGACAACACTGGAGCTGTTGCTCAAGCAAAGGAACCAAGATCTCATCACAAATCCAAGCACATTCTAAGACGCTTCCACCTCGTTCGAGAAATCGTCGAGAGATAAGACATAGTCATTGAACGAGTAGACACAAAGAACAACTTAGCAGACCCGTTCACTAAAGATCCACCACAACAGCAGTTCGATCGCCATCTCGATTGTATGGGACAAAATATAAGAGCGATTGGCTTTAGTGCAAGTGGAAGATTGAAAGAGTAGATGCCCTACAAGCCAATCGCAATATGTATTGCGAAAGGTTTTTTCTTTTGATTTGTCCAAATCATGTACATGACATTTAAATATGAATAAAGGCGTTATATTTTATCATATGTTGTTGATTATATTTATGATAAACTCCTTAGATTAGGGCAATGGTTTTAAGACTATGATGAGATCATACTAGTGAGACTTAAAATCCTAAAATCCTAATCTTAAATATTCTCAGTCATTGGTACATTGAGTCGGGGATCAATGATTACCGGAAAGACCGGCATGTCTTATGTATGCTCGATGCAGAGGATGATTGATCTCACAATCATTTGTGTGGAGACACTAATACAAAGATGTGGGTGCTCATTAGAGGAATGAGTTCACTGAATTGACCTACAAAGAGAAATCTTAAGAAGTCTTACTTACATGTCAAAAGATGATTCTCTTAGTGGGAGTTGTGCAACTGATCCTATGACCTGAGATCACCATGGTATCTTGTGCACATGAACCCATATTTTGGTTTACACTCATTCATGACAATAAGTTTTGTACGAGGTCTTCTGGATATGGTGAATTGTGTACGAAGATTATGAGTAGGTCAACAAGGAATTAATCACTTCTAGTAAGAGAAGATAGCATCCTATTTATTCTAATCATATGATAATTCAGGAAGCCTTTGATCAAAGCAGAATGAAAATTAGAAAGAGTTTCTAATGTTTCATTATTTGAATTATCATTAAAAGATTGAAAAAAATATGAATATGAAATTGAGTTTGACATATATTTATACTCATATACATATTTGGGATGCAGTTTGATTAAAGGATTGAATTGCATGGTAACTTGCCACTGAAGGATATTTTTGGTATTTTCACCAAATTCCATATTTTTCGGATAGACATGACACGTTGCTAGACGTCAATCTTGTTTTATAGGTTTGATCAAATTAAAGAGTTTAATTCAATCACCAATTAGAAAGGATTCTAATTGTTAAGTTTGGGTTCGCGCAGTTTGGACTTAAATCGATTAGAAGAGTTCTAATCAAGTTGGGTCAACTCGCACTCACACCTATTGCTGGTTAAGTATGGAACCCAATGGGTCACACACAAGAAAACTTATCAAGGGTCTAATTGGATTAGATCATGTTTGCAAGATAAACATCCTAGCAGGTGTTGCAAACCTTAGCTCCTAATTCGAATCCAATTCGAATCTGATTCGAATTGGATTCGAATCTGATTCTTAGTTGATCTAATTTGATTAGATCATATTCTTATATGGGTTAGCCAAGAGTTGGCACCTAATTGGCTTGGTTTGAGTCTAATTGGATTAGATTTAATAAATCATTCAATCTAGACCGTTAGATCTTGATCTACCGTTGGATGAAGACATAATGGAGAGTTGGTTTAACCCAATTGGATTGGGTTAGAGGATGGCTACCATAATTGACCATTGGATCTTAATCCCACCATTGGATGAAGACATAATGGGTCAAGTGAATGGCGCCTTGCATTGGAGCCCTTGGATCATCATCATGAAAGATCAAAAGGTGAGGCATGATGGACATGTGATTAGCATGTGATGTTGACTTGGTCAAAATATGGCACCACATGAAAGGACATATCATTTGATACACCTCCTCACTTGATCTACACCTCCTCTTATTTGATATGGCCCTTTAGATGATGCCCTTTCATGGGAGGATGTGTGGATGGGATGCATCCCTTGGAGATGCATCCCTACACCTATTATAAATAGGTTAGCACTCCATGGGTTTCATCATTCCAATTCCACCCCACTCCTCTCTTCTTTCTTTCTTACATTAGTTTCTTTCTTTCTAGCATTGCTTCTAGTGTGTCCTAAGCCAAGACAAGGTGGTCTTCTTTAGGACAAAAGGATTAGAAGTGATTTTAGAAGGCTAAAGAAAAATAGAAAAGAAGGAAAGCAAGCCATTAGAGTTCTTTAGAAGAATTCTGCATTAAGGATCAAAAGTCTTTGGAGCTAAAGTCTTGATCAAGTTTTCGTGTGGATCACCATTGGAGGGCGGACACTTGGACGCCTCGTGGAGATTGTACACTTTGGATTAGCGTTTGAGGTATTCTACTAATTCTACATTTTATTTTATATCATTTGATTGTAATCATTAAGGTGAGCTAGGCTTAAAAGGGTTTCATGCATAGGAACTTTATTAAGAAATTTTTAAAATTTCTAGCTTCCGCTGGCA
Source organism: Phoenix dactylifera (assembly GCF_009389715.1). Taxonomy (NCBI): domain Eukaryota; kingdom Viridiplantae; phylum Streptophyta; class Magnoliopsida; order Arecales; family Arecaceae; genus Phoenix; species Phoenix dactylifera. Next base: position 79,403 of record NW_024068546.1, read on the forward strand.
GATGGATGTCAAAACCGCCTTCATTAATGGTCATCTTGAGGAAGAGGTTTACATGACACAGCCAGAAGGATTTGTTTCAAGTAAGAGAGCAAATCAAGTATGCAAGCTTAAGAGATCCATTTATGGATTAAAGCAAGCATCGAGGAGTTGGAACATCCGTTTTGATACAACAATCAAAGAGTTTGGTTTTATCAAAAATATGGATGAACCATGTGTGTATAAGAAGACTAGTGGGAGTGCCATTGTCTTCTTAATATTGTATGTAGATGACATACTGATCATTGGAAATGATATTCCAATGTTAGGCTATCAAAAAGCTTTTCCATGAAATACTTGAGAGAAGCATCCTATATACTTGGTATAAAGATCTATAGGGATAGATCTAAAAGGATGCTAGGTTTGTCCCAGTCTAGGTACATAGATCATGTGCTGAAAAGATTCAGCATGGAAGGAAGTAAAAGAGGTTACTTGCCTATGAATCATGGCATACGTCTCTCTAAGAAGATGTCTCCTAAGACATCTGAAGAGAAGAATAGAATGAATTCTATTCCCTATGCTTCGGCAGTACGATCAATTATGTATGCTATGCTATGTACTAGGCTTGATGTTGCTTATGCCTTAGGCATGACAAGCAGATTCCAGGCTGATCCAGGAGAGGATCATTGGATAGCTGTGAAAAATATTCTTAAGTACTTGAGAAGGACTAAAGATATTTTTCTAGTTTATGGAGGATCTGAGTTGAAACTAGAAGGATTTTCTGATTCTAGTTTTCAGTCAGACCAAGATGATAGCAAGTCCACTTCAGGGTATGTCTTTACCCTAAATGATGGTGCAGTGAGCTGGAAGAGTTCCAAACAGCAAACTATAGCTGACTCAACTACTGAGGCAGAATACATTGCTGTAAGTAAAGCCGCTAAGGAAGCTGTCTGGATGAAGAAGTTCATTTCTGAGTTAGGAGTAGTTCCTGAGGTTGCTGGACCAGTCCCAGTTTATTGTGATAACACTGGAGCTGTTGCTCAAGCGAAGGAACCACGGTCTCATCACAAATCCAAGCACATTCCAAGACGCTTCCATCTTGTTGGAGAGATTGTCGAGAGACAAGACATAGTCATTGAACGAGTAGACACCAAGAACAACCTAGCAGACCCGTTCACTAAAGCTCTACCACAACAGCAGTTCGATCGCCACCTCGATTGTATGGGGATAAAATATAAGAGTGATTGGCTTTAGTGCAAGTGGAAGATTGAAAGAGTAGATGCCCTACAAGCCAATCGCAATATATATTGCGAAAGGTTTTTTCTTTTGATTTGTCCAAATCATGTACATGACATTTAAATATGAATAAAGGCGTTATGTTTTATCATATGTTGTTGATTATATTTATGATAAACTCCTTAGATTAGGGCAATGGTTTTAAGACTATGATGAGATCATACTAGTGAGACTTAAAATCCTAAAATCCTAATCTTAAATATTCCCAGTCATTGGTACATTGAGTCGGGGATCAATGATTACCGGAAAGACTGGCATGTCTTATGTATGCTCGATGCAGAGGATGATTGATCTCACAATCATTTGTGTGGAGACACTAATACAAAGATGTGGGTGCTCATTAGAGGAATGAGTTCACTGAATTGACCTACAAAGAGAAATCTTATGAAGTCTTACTTACATGTCAAAAAATGATTCTCTTAGTGGGAGTTGTGCAACTGATCCTATGACATGGTATCTTGTGCACATGAAGCCATATTTTGGTTTACACTCATTCATGACAATAAGTTGTGTACGAGGTCTTCTGGATATGGTGAATTGTGTACGAAGATTATGAGTAGGTCAACAAGGAATTAATCACTTCTAGTAAGAGAAGATAGCATCCTATTTATTCTAATCATATGATAATTCAGGAAGCCTTTGATCAAAGCAGAATGAAAATTAGAAAGAGTTTCTAATGTTTCATTATTTGAATTATCATTAAAAGATTAAGAAAAATATGAATATGAAATTGAGTTTGACATATATTCATACTCATATACATATTTGGGATGCAGTTTGATTAAAGGATTGAATTGCACGGTAACTTGTCATTGAAGGGTATTTTTGGTATTTCACCAAATTCCATATTTTTCGGGTAGACATGACAAATTGCTAGACGTCAATCTTGTCTTATAGGTTTGATCGAATTAAAGAGTTTAATTCGATCACCAATTAGAAAGGATTCTAATTGTTAAGTTCGGGTTCGCGCAGTTTGGACTTAAATCGATTAGAAGAGTTCTAATCAAGTTGGGTCAACTCGCACTCACACCTATTGCTGGCTAAGTATGGAACCCAATGGGTCACACACAAGAAAACTTATCAAGAGTCTAATTGGATTAGATCATGTTTGCAAAATAAACATCCTAGCAGGTGTTGCAAACCTTAGCTCCTGATTCGAATTGGATTCGAATTTGATTCTTAAATGATCTAATTTGATTAGATCATATTCTAATATGGGTCAGCCAAGAGTTGGCACCTAATTGGCTTGGTTTGAGTCTAATTGGATTAGATTTGATAAATCATTCATTTTTGACCGTTGGATCAACATTTGGATGAAGAGATGGATCAAATGGATGGCGCCATGGATTGGAGCCATTGGATCTTCATCATGGGATGATGGGAGATCATGATCTCGTGATGGATCTCATCTGGAGGCGTGATGATGAAATTTACGTGAAGGGATAAGCACTTAAAATAGATGGCGCCCCTTGGATTGGATAAAGATGACACGTCATCTTATCCTAACTACTCTCCCTTCAACCGCATCATTCTCTCTCTCCTTATTTCTTATGGCGCCACCAATAAGGGCCCTTGGATCATCATCTAGCCTTGATCAATGGTTGAGAATGCTCCCTATTTTTCATGGGTGAGAAGAAATGAAGAGAAGCATGAGTACGGTGGACTTCATGAAGAGGTGCCTAGGGAATGGATAAGGATGAAGCGCCATATCATAAGCACTTCATCTTATCCTAACTACTTCTGATATGCCCTCTCATCAAATGACACACCCCTTGATCTCACGCCCCTCTTCATGCATGAATGGATGGCTACAATGCATCCGTACGCCATCTATAAATAGGGAATGCTCCCGGTGTTTTAATCCATCGGAAATCAATCCAACTCTCTCTCTCTCATATCCCTTCTTTCTTACATTAGTTTCTTTCTTTCTAACATTGCTTCTAGTGTGTCCTAAGCCAAGACAAGGTGGTCTTCCTTAGGACAAAAGGATTAGAAGTGATTTTAGAAGGCTAAAGAAAAATAGAAAGGAAGGGAAGCAAGTCATTAGAGTTCTTTAGAAGAATTCTGCATTAAGGATCTAAAGTCTTTGGAGCTAAAGTCTTGATCAAGTTTTCGTGTGGATCACCATTGGAGGGCGGACACTTGGACGCCTCGTGGAGATTGTACACTTTGGATTAGCGTTTGAGGTATTCTACTAATTCTGCATTTATTTTATAACATTTGATTGTAATCATTAAGGTGATCTAGGCTTAAAAGGATTTCATGCGTAGGAACTTTATTAAGAAATTTTTAAAATTCCTAGCTTCTGCTGCGCATTATAACATGCTAAAACCCTACATCTTTGCGTGATGGATTCACCATTTTCTCTAAAATTCGTTTTATCTCCCGATTGGCTAACTCTACTTGGCCACTAGTCTGCGGGTGATAAGGAGTTGCAATTCTATGGGTGATACCGTACTTTTGTAACAGGATCTCAAAAGGCTTATTACAAAAATATTTTCCCCCATCACTAATTATAACCTTGGGCATCCCAAACCTAGAAAATATGTTTTCTTTAAGAAATTTTAAAACTGTTTTGTGGTCATTTGTTCGACAAGACACAGCTTCTACCCATTTGGATACATACTCAACACCAACCAAAATGTACTCATATCCAAAAGACGGTGGGAATGGGCCCATGAAATCGATGCCCCACATGTCAAAAATTTCAATAGCAGTAATGGGCTGAAGAGGCATCATTTGCCTACGAGTTAGACTTCCAACACGTTGACATGGGTCACATATCCTGCAGAACTCGTGGGCATCTTTAAATAGTGTAGGCCAATAAAAATCACATTGTAACACCTTAGCTGCCATTTTCTTAGATGCAAAGTGTCCTCCACAAGCACTGGCATGACAAAAAGAAAGTATACTTTGCATCTCATGATCCGGTATGCATCTTCTAAAGATTTGATCATTGCAATACTTGAACAAATAGGGGGCATCATAATAATAACTCCTTACTTCACGCAAGAAATTATTCTTATCATTCGATCCCCAATGCTCCGGCATCCGATTCGTGACAAGAAAGTTTACAATATCAGCATACCATGGCATAGTAGAAAGTGCAAACAGCTGCTCTTCGGAAAATGAGTCCTTGATGGAAAATTGTGGCACCGAATCATTAAAAAATAGCCGTGATAAATGGTCAGCAACCACATTCTCTACTCCCTTTTTATCTTTGATTGTGATGTCAAATTCTTGGAGCAGAAGTATCCATCGTATTAAGCGTGGTTTGGCCTCTTTTTTATCCAGTAAATATTTTAGCGCTGCATAATCTGTAAAGATAACAATAGGAGCACCAAGGATATAAGAGCAAAATTTGTCTAATGCAAATACTACTGCAAGCAATTCCTTCTCGGTTGTGGTGTAATTCATTTGAGCATCGTTTAAGGTTTTGCTTGCATAGTAAATGACATATGGCTTATTATCCTTGCGTTGTTCTAGGACAGCTCCTATCGCATAGTCACTAGCATCGCACATGATCTCAAAAGGTAATGACCAATCAGGTGGTCGCACGATGGGTGCAGTGCTAAGCTTAGACTTCAACTTTTCGAATGCCTCTTGACAGGTTTCAGACCAATTGAACGGTGTATCAAGGGATAGGAGGTTACATAATGGTCGAGCTATGACACTAAAGTCCTTGATGAACCTTCTATAAAATCCGGCATGAGCCAAAAATGATCTAACATCTCTAACCGTCTTAGGTGCAGGTAGCTTGGCGATTAAGTCAATCTTAGCTCTATCAACTTCTATGCCCTTCGATGAAACAATATGTCCTAGGATAATTTCCTTTGGCACCATGAATTGGCATTTCTCCATCAGATTCTTTTCTATACACCGAGCTAAGACAGCTTGTAAATGTAATAAACAATCATCAAAAGAATCGCCAAAAATAGAGAAATCATCCATAAACACTTCTAAAAATTTCTCGTTCATGTCTTCAAAAATACTGAGCATGCATCTTTGGAATGTTGCAGGTGCATTACACAACCCGAATGGCATCCGATGGAAAGCAAATGTGCCAAAAGGACAAGTGAAGGTAGTCTTCTCTTATTTTTCTGGTGAAATCTCGATTTGGTAGTATTCGGAATAGCCATCGAGAAAACAATAGAAATTGTGTCTTGCAACTCTTTCCAAAACTTGGTCTAGAAAGGGTAGGGGAAAGTGATCTTTCCTAGTGACCAAATTCAATTTTCGGTAGTCAACACACATGCGCCAACTCGTCGGAACACGAGTTGGGACTAGTTCATCCTGCTCATTTTTGACTACCGTCAGACCCGCTTTCTTAGGAACGACTTGAGTAGGACTTACCCATTTGCTGTTGGAAATTGGGTAAATAATACCCACGTCAAGCAACTTGAGGACTTCTGCTTTAACCACATCTCTCATCGTAGGATTCAACCTGCGTTGCATTTGCCTTGTGGTTTTGGCATTGTCCTCCAAATATATCCGGTGCGTGCAAATTAAAGGGCTAGTCCCCTTTAAGTCTGCAATCGACCATCCAAGCGCTTCTTTATGACTCTTTAGGATCATAAGTAATTTTCCTTCTTGATCATTATCGAGCTCAGTCGAGATAATTACGGGAAAAGTGTTATCGGGTCCAAGAAAGGCATATTTGAGTTTCCTTGGTAAGAGTTTCAACTCGAGCTTAGATGCTTGTTCATGGGATGGTACTATCTTTGCTTCTCGAATGGAAACTGTTCAAATTCCTCTATTCTCGGTCTCCACCCATTGACCATCATGACATCCGAATTATCTAAAACAGGTGGGACCACATCATCAGCAGTACCTTCAGAACACCAATCTATCAAACCATTGTCTGCCGATTCAATAAATGTTTCTTTTAACAGATATTCTTCCGCAATGGTTTCAACCCATTCAACTTCTTTACTTTCTTCAAGATCACTGGGTTGTTTGCCTATACTAAAGATGTTCAGTTCCAAGGTCATATTGCCAAAAGAAAGCTTCATGATACCATTTCTACAATTGATCAATGCATTAGAAGTTGCATGGAATGGGCGTCCTAAGATGATCGGAATCTGAGATGGTGAATTGGAAGCCGAAAGTGTGTCCAGTACGATGAAGTCAACTGAAAAATAAAACTTGTCTACTTGGACCAACACATCTTCGATAATTCCTCTAGGGACCTTCACTGACCTGTCAGCTAATTGTAAGGTGACAGTTGTTGGCTTCAACTCACCCAAACCGAGTTGCTCATATACCGTATATGGCAACAAGTTCACACTCGCTCCTAAATCTAGCAATGCTCGCTCAATCCTAAAATTGCCAATGATGCACGAGATAGTTGGGCAACCTGGATCCTTATATTTAGGAAGAATGTTATGCTGTAAAATTGCACTCATATTTTCAGCCAGAAATGCCTTCTTCTTGACATTTAAACGATGCTTAACAGCGCACAAATCCTTCAAAAATTTTGCATATGAAGGCACTTGTTTGATTGCATCAAGAAGAGGTACATTGATTTTTACTTGCTTAAAAAACTCAAAAATTTTAGAGTTTGGTTCAAGCTTTTGCAAGGGCTTTAATCTTTGTGAAAATGGTGCAGGAAAAGGACATTTGAATTTTTCAGTAGATGTAGGTGCTTCGGTTTCTTCGGTATCCTTTTCTTTTGTCTTGGGAGGGTCAGAATCAGGTATGACTTGTGTTTGTTCTGGGACTGGTCGGTCAATAACCTTTCCACTTCGCAAAGTTATTATACTTTTCGCTTGTTCTTTTGTGGTTGAGCTGGTAGCTTACCCTTCTCTTGAGCACTTAAAGCAGTGGTCAGCGTTGTCAGTTGATTTCTTATTTCATCATTGATTTTGGCTTGACCTTGCATGAAAGATTGCAAAGTTTCTTCGAGACTGGGTTTTTGAGGGGGTGCGTGTGCATAATGAGGTTGCGGAGGTGGAGGAGTTGGGTTATATACTTGTTGAGGTTGGTCATTCCTCCACCTGAAATTTGGATGGTTCTTCCATCCAGGATTGTAAGTACCCGAAAAAGGATTATTGAAAGATTTTTGATAAGTATTCATAATATTGGCCTGATCGTGCAAGACTTCCTTGAATGCGGGTATTGTGGGGCAATCAGTGGTGAGATGGCCAGGCATCTTGCAAATCCTACAACACTCGCTGTTATGTGCTACGGTCTTGACGGGTTCAATCCTTTTAAGTTCAATTTTCTCTACCTTCCTAGTAAGGGCTGCCATTTTAGCATGAATATCATCCTGAGTACTAAGGTTGTAAAGGCCCCCATGTCCAATGCTAGTAGGCTTAGGTAAAGGTTTATTCACTCTATCCCCTGTATCCCATAATTGTGCAGTCTCGGCAAGAGAGTCTAAATAGTCCCATGCCTCATCGGGTTGCTTTTCCAAAATAGACCATTGCACATGGTCCTATAAATTGTTTTAATTGTGGAGACAACCCTTCGTAAAAGAAACTAATGGTTCTCCATGTTTCAAACCCATGATGAGGATAAGAGAGAAGCAAATCTTTAAATCTCTCCCAGCATTCATATAATGTTTCATGGTCTTTTTGTTGGAAATTACTAATGTGCTTTTTCAAAAAGTTAGTCCTTTGTGCGGGAAAGAATTTTTTCAAGAATTTTCTTTGCATATCATGCCATGTTCCTAGCGATCTAGGTCTCAAGGAGTTCAGCCATGTTTTGGCTTTATCCTTTAAGGAAAAAAGAAACAAGGTCAATTTAAGGACGTCTTCCGATACATTTGGCACTCTAAATGTGATGCTAATTTCCTCAAAATCCTTAAGGTGAAGATAAGGGTTCTCGGATTCCATTCCATGATACTTGGGCTGCAATTGAATTACCCCTGGTTTGATTTCAAAGTGTCCTACGTTTTTAGGAATAATCATGCATGAAGGTTGACTAGTCCTAGTAGGGTGTAAGTATTGTCGAAGTGTCATAACTGGGGGTCTACCTTCATTACCATGGTGACTTCCTACATCGTCATCAGCCATCTCACCAGATCTGAGATTTTGCAAAAGAGTTTTAATAATATGATCTAATGAATTGTCAAAAGTTTTTCGATTCAAACGTCCAGTGTTGTCCCTATTCCAACCCGGCATACAAAATTTAATTTTAATTAAATTTTATTTATTTATTTATTTATTTTTTAAATGATCACCCTGATCTTACTTAAAGTTTTTATCAATTTTTAGTTAACAACAAGGTTAAAGAGATATGATAACAATAAAATTCTGAATCTAAAAAAAAAATAATAAATAAACACAGAAAATTCAAAACAGACAGCAGCAAGGTTTCAGATTAATATAATGGTCCATTCAGATGAAAGAAACACAGGTCCTGTACTAGACGACCAAATTTGAGTTCAATCAGACGGTTAATTACTTTGATATCAGAGTTTGATGTAGACTGTGCAGAGAATATAAAAAAAGCAGTAATTTTTTTTTTTCGAAAGAAAAAGACTAACTACTAAAGTACTAATTAAATCTAAAATTATACTAATAACTCAGTCGATCCCCGGCAACGGCGCCAAAAACTTGACGTGCTCGCAAAAATGTTTTCGCGAAACTAATCTCCCAAGTGCAGGAGAATCGCACAAGTAGTAAATTCTCGGGAGTCCGAGGTCGAATCCTCATGGAACGAAATATATATGAGATTATTTAGTATAATTTCAGATTAATTAATTCAATAAATATATGGATTAAGATGATGTTTTGAAGTTTAGAGAAACTAATCAATAGATTAAGTTCGATAATAAAGAGATGGCTAGGGATCCGGAATCCCCCTTGACAATAATACATTCAAGATATAAAGTCTATGGTTTCTGATTTAAAATTTCAAATGTAGGATAGATCTAATCATGGAATATATTGTTTGAACACACGAACTCAATTTCTAAGCATTCGTCGTGCTGGTTATGTCTACGACAAATCAAATAATAAAGTAATCCATGCATCAATAGATATAAACCATTAAGGAACTATCTACAACATAGGCAAGCAAGAAACCAAAACATATCAAAAGATCTAAATTGAATAGAACAATAGTTTAGAGTTTACTCCAAGAAAGTAACAAGTCAAGGGTTCTCCCATCACCCTAGACCAAAGGGATTAGCCGGCCATCAACATGAAAAATCTCCCCTATTCCTGTTCCCTTTTTTTTTTTTTTTTCGGAAATAGGGCCTCCCCTGTTTCTCTCCTCCTCTGTTTTTTTTCTTTGTTTTCAAATGAGAGCTCCCCTTCCCTTCCCCACCGAGAGGGATATAACAAGCTGGCTTTTGATCCTCCTCTCGCATGCGGTGGAGATGGCCGGATGAGATGAATCCCCGGGAGAAGAGGATGGACGTGGACGGCTAGAGTTGCTCGCGGACGGAAGGATGAAGCTATGGATCCGGAAGAATCGGACTGGGAAGACGCTCGCGGGATGCTGGGGGATCTGATGCACAAAATCATCACGGACGGCTGGATGAGGGGTCGCACGCGGAACGACCGCAGGGCGTTGAACGCGGAGATGCGGGAAGCTCGGACTGGGAACGGAGGATGCGTGTGGGAGCTGAACCATGCTGGGACTTGGGAGGCTTCACGGACGGCTGGGACTCAGATGGATGCAAGGAATGCGAGGAATACGCGAAAGATTGGGATCTGGGACTCGTGGAAGAAGCTGAACCATGCTGGGACTCGGCTGAACGCGTGTGACCTTTGCTGGGAGCTGAGATGCAGATCTAGAAGACGCCCGGATGCTAGCTGATCAAAGATGCGGAAATCGCGGGATGCTGGGGGAAGTTGGATCGCACGCGGACGGATCGCTGATGTTGGCTGCACGCGGACGCTTGGAGAAGCTGGATGCAGGAGATTAGATCACGGATCCTTGCATGCGGATGGGGTCTGAGAAGCTTCATGGGCAAATCACTGTGATGAGGCGGACGACTGAGGTTTGGATGCGCTGGATACGGATGTTTGGGAGACGCGTGAGGCGGGCTGAAGAAGAGCTGGGCTCTGTTCTGCAATTGGAAAGAGATAAATTTATATAAAATAATAATGAAAATTATAATAAGTGCTAAGGATAAAATATTTAATCATGCTAATGTTAACACCTATCATTTATCATTATTTTGCTAGCATTAGGCTAAGTTAATTTATACTTAGATCGCACTTTTGTGCTCTCATCACCTGCATATCTCATAAAAAGGGTTGTAATTATTATTTAATTTTATTTAATTTTTAAAATAATCTGGGATGTAATCTATGATGTGTTTGCACGTCAATGGTTGATCGATGCATGCCTCTACAAACATAATTTGCGCGGATCGAGATCAAAGATTAATTGAAGATGGATCAAGGAGTTGATCACAATCGGACCTAGGAAATCAAGATCAAGTTAAGAGTTGAAGACGATCAAACCAATTGACGTGCATGTGCTTTTAAAATGACCCCATCCTAGATCCATGATCATCCCCAGTTATATTTCTTTGTTGATATTATGCCTGGATGTTTATACTTATGTCTATGCGAGTAGATATATATTTGTATGAGATGTGAATAGTCGATCGAGAGAGACCTAAATCAAAAGCTCCTCAATCAATCAAGAGTGAACCAACATGAGCTAGTCATATTAGATTAATTGATCTAATTAGCGTCTAAGAATGCCTGAAAGGTGGTTACTTAATTAGGACCTTACTTTCTGAGTAAGGAAAGCCTTCCACCTATTTATCTGGTCAATTGCTCGATTACCTCTTATGAAAAGCTCAAAGTTGCAAACACTAAGACATGATTATGTAGTATTAAGTCCATAGGTCTTCTACCGTAGTAGAGCTGCTAAGGTCTTTACGGTATTGATTTGTCTCGGTTAGTCACAGTGGGCAAGTTGCATCGAGGGACTGGACCTCTCTATTAGACATGAGATGTGTGGAGTGATTGATTATAACCCTATTTGATTTTGATGAGCTCAAAGCATTTGAGTATATCTTATGTTATACTAATGAATTCAATCTAGTGTTTCAGTCAAATATTTGTGAATTTATGTTTAAGTGTCTCTAGCTTTGGTTCAATACACTTTGGCTAAGTATAGAAATCAATTTGAACCAAAGTCTGAATCTCGAGTCGACTCCGGAAGATTACGAGTTGACTCCAAGCGTATCAGAAGCACTGGCACAAGCTCGAGTCGACTCCTACACATTACGAGTCGACTCCGACTGAGAAAAGACAGCCGGACAGAAAGATATATCTCAGAACCTGTCACCGAGTCGACTCCGGAAGAATACGAGTCGACACCGATGTTTGCCGAGTCGACTCCAGCAAAGTACGAGTCGACTCCATGGAGTAACAGACAGAAAGACAGAGAAGCCATTTTGGACTCTGAGAGCCGAGTCGACTCCCGAAGAACTCGAGTCGACTCCGACGGTTGGCAGGTCGACTCCTAAGGAAGCAAGAGTCGACTCTCAGAGAAATGCAAGGCTAAAAGTCAGAGAGCCAACTTCGGTGTCTGAGAGCCGAGTCGACTCCTGCAAAGTCCGAGTCGACTCCAAGGCAGTTCAACTCCAAAGACAGAAGACCGGTACTTCGTGTCTGAGAGCCGAGTCGACTCCCGCAAAGTCCGAGTCGACTCCGAGGCAGTTCAACTCCAAAGACAGAAGATCGGTATTTCGTGTCTGAGAGCCGAGTCAACTCCCGCAAAGTCCGAGTCGACTCCGAGACAGTTCAAGTTCAAAGACAGAAGACCTGTCTTTCCGGCTCTGATAGCCGAGTCGACTCCAAGAGAATTCGAGTCGACTCGAGGAAGCAAAACCGAGAGGATGATTTTTGGAATCCTGAAGATCGAGTCGTCTCCAGAAGGGAAAGTCATCTCCGGATAATTGGCGAGTCGACTCCAGGTTCAGCCGAGTCGACTCCAGAACGGGATGGCACTTTATTTCGAATTTTGAATAGTGGCCGAGTCGTCTCCAGTAAAGCATGAGTCGACTCCAGCAACACTCGAGTCGACTCCTGATCGAGCGAGTCGACTCCGATCCCAACGGACATTTTGTCAGGAGTTGCAGTGTGTGCAGAACGGCCATCAAAGTGTGTCTAACGGCTATTTTTCGTTGGAAATGGCTTAAATAGCCTGAGTGAACAGTAATAGAGTAAGAAAGAGAGACTCCATTCAAAGCAAAAGGGATTTCCACCAACCAAAGGCTCTCTAGAGTAATTACAAGAAAAAGAAGAAAGAAGTGCATTGAAGTCTACTCTCCAACCGTCTTCCTCACATTCAAGGCTCACCTCCTGACAGCAAATCAACATCACATTCAAGAGGAGTCAAAGAGTTTGAAAAGCCCCTTCCTCCACCTCCAAAATCTATTTGAGGGCTTCTAACTCTTCTTTGCTTATATTGTTCAAATACGCTTTTTGAGAAGCTTCCTTTTTACTTGTTTCAAACTATTTGTTTCTTACTTGATTCAATCAGGGGATTGAATCAAGGGTGTTAAGGTTTGTTGGTGAGCCGAGGTTAAAACCAACGGTGTAAGGGTTTGATTGTGATCCCGGAAAAACAATCGGGTGGTTCTAGTCAGTGAGCCTGTGAAAACCGACCGAGTTCGTTGTGATCTCGTAAAACAACAAGTTGGGTTGTGAACTTGTAAAACAACCGGCTGTAATCCGAGGGATTATAGTGAACTCCCAAGTGAGGCTTGGGGAGTGGACGTAGGAGCAAGGGTTAGCTCCGAACCACTATAAAATCGCTTGTGTTTGTGATTGTTTCATTGTCTCTTCCTTTCCCTTCATCCACTGCATATAGCAACTAATTAATCCACTTGCAATAAGTTTTAATTAGTTACTCACAAAGTTTTTAATTGCAATAATTACTTTAAAACCCAATTCACCCCCCCTCTTGGGTTGTCTTTTTGGGCAACAAGTGGTATCAGAGCTAGAACTCTTCTACCAAAAGAGTAAAAGATCAAAATGACAACCCCATTTGGATCTTCTCATATTGAGGGCCAGTCCACCCATAGACCTCCATTCTTCAATGGAACCGACTACTCATATTGGAAGGCTAGGATGAGAATATTTATCCAAGCACAAGACTATGAGATGTGGACCACCATACTTAATGCACCATACATCCCATCAATTTTTGTAGAGGGTGTTACTATACCCAAACTTGAAAAGGATTGGGATGACAATGATATAAGGAAGGCATAACTAAATGCCAAAGCAATGAATGTGCTTTATTGTGCTTTAGACCGAAATGAATTCAATAGAGTCTCTACTTGCAATTCTGCAAAAGAGATATGGGATAGACTTGAAGTGACCCACGAGGGCACAAATCAAGTAAAAGAATTTAAAATAAATATACTAGTTCATAAGTATGAATTATTTAAGATGGATTCCAATGAAACTATCACTTGCATGTTTACTAGATTTACTGACATTGTCAATGGCCTAAAAAGCCTTGGCAAAAATTATACTAACAGTGACCTTATCAGGAAAATTCTTCGATGTTTGCCAAGGTCATGGGAGGCCAAGGTTACGGCAATCCAAGAAGCCAAGGACTTGAACAAGCTTCTACTTGAGGAGCTTCTTGGATCCCTAATGACGCACGAGCTCACAATGAAACAACACAGCGAAGAAGAATCCTCTCATAAGAAAAAGGTAATAGCTCTCAAATCTACTTCTTCTAACAAGGATTTATCTTGCAGTAGCAGCAGTGAAGAAGAAGATCATGAGGGAGATGATGATGAGGCTCTTCTCGTGCGTAAGTTCAGAAAATTCATCAACCGAAAGAAGTCCTTTCATCAAAGGAGAGGTCCCTCAAGTTTCTATTACAAGGATAAAGGTAAGGAAAGAAAAAATGAGGAAATCGGATGCTATGAATGTAAGAAGCCAGGACACTTCAGAGCAGACTGTCCTTTGCTCAAGAAGGGCAGCAAGTATAAGAAAAAGAAAGTCCTCGTCTCCACCCTATCGGATTCCGATTCATCATCATCATCATCGGATGAGGAACAAGAGGAAAAGGCCAACCTCTGTTTTATGGCAAACGAAAATGAGGTAACATCTGAAACGCATTTAGATTTTACCTTTGATGAATTGTATGATGCGTTTAATGAATTAATGGATGAATATAAGACAATAAATCTTAAGAATAAAGAGCTAAAACTAACCAATCAATCTCACCTCCATAAATACGATAAATTAGTTAAGGATAAGGATTTTATCATTAAAGAAAATTTAGAACTTAAAACAAGCAAGCAAATGTTAATTCAAAAAACTAATACCTTAATTGAAGATAACGAAAAACTAACCAAGGAAATTTCTGAACTTAAAAAGGATAAACAAACTATTAAAGATAATTTCACAAAAGACTTAAACGCATTAAAAACAGAAAAACAAAAGTTGGCAGAAGAACTTGAAAAATACAAACCTTTTGTAAAAAAGTTTACATATAGTTCTGAAAAATTAGAAATGATACTTAATAGTCAACGAGCTGTGTTCAATAGAGCTGGTTTAGGGTATAAACCTAAAAATAAGCAAAAGCTCCTTAGTAATTTCTTTGTAAAAGCAGGGGAAAGCAAAATTAAGAACATAACCTGTTTTTGCTGTGGAAAAATAGGACATAAAGCTAATGTGTGTGATCATAGAAAAGAAAAAGCTAAAAGAAAAATTAAAAAGGTTTGGGTTCCAAAAGGAACCAACGTTACTAACCATGAAGGACCCAAGAAAACTTGGGTACCTAAAATTGTATGATTTCCTTGTGTAGGAGTGTCTTGCAGCCAAGGTCGACAAAAACTGTTGGTACTTGGATAGTGGCTGCTCAAGACACATGATGGGTGACAAAGACCAATTCTTCACCCTTGAGCCTAAAAAGGGAGGTGCAGTGACATTTGGAGACAATAACCAAGATCACATCGTTGGTATAGGTAAAGTACAAATCACCTCCTCAACCTTTGTTGATAATGTACGATTAGTAGATGGTCTTAAACATAACTTACTTAGCATAAGTCAATTATGTGATAAGGGTTTTGATGTTCTGTTTAAACCATCCTTATGCATCATAACCAACTCAATTGATAATAGCTTAGTATTCAAAGGAATAAGACGTGGAAATGTCTATGTAGTAGATCTAGATGATCTTGCTAAAATCAGTCCTTGCTTAGTTGCTAGTGATACTAAGGTTAATGATGCAAGTTGGTTATGGCACCGTAAATTAGGACATGCAAGTATGGATACAATATCTAAGTTAGTTAAAAGAGATTCTGTAATAGGTTTGCCAAAACTAAAATTTGAGAAAAATAAAATCTGTGAAGCTTGTCAATATGGCAAATAATCAAGGAACTCCTTTAAATTCATAAATTGTGTCTCTACCTCTAGACCTCTTGAACTACTGCATATGGATCTATTTGGACCAACTAGAACCACAAGTCTTGGTGGAAACAAATATGGTTGTTGGGGGAAAAACCCAAGTCATTCCTCCTCAGAGGTGCTCGACTAGAAAGCGCCGACCAGAGAGGCGCTCGGCTAGAAAGCGCCGACCAGAGGCGCTCGACCACAGAGCGCCGACTAGAGAGACGCTCGACCACAGAGCGCCGACCAGAGGCGCTCGACCACAGAGCGCCGACCAGAGAGGCGCTCGACCAAAGAGCGCCGACCAGAGGCGCTCGACTAGAAAGCGCCGACCAGAGAGGCGCTCGACTAGAAAGCGCCAACCAGAGAGGCGCTCGATTACAGAGCGCCGACCAGAGAGGCAACCCCGCCACAAGACACTCCGCTAAGCAACCAGCTCGGCTCGGCACCCGTGCCGGACCCGTGCCTTAGCCAAATATCCGATCTTCGCCTAACCCTCTAAAGGATCTGACAACTAAATACATGACTCCACTACAATCTGCCACCATCCCCAAGTCATCAAGGCACAAGATCTCCGCAGGCATTCAGCACGCCCTATCATTAATGCATGAGACCCCCTCAGGCCTCCGATGCACTCAGTCATTAAATGAACACGGCTCAAGGTGATCTCCGGATCACTGAACCATCAAAGCGCATGGCTCTTCCTGACCACCGGTTCACTCAGCAATCAATGCACTTGCCATCTACGAACCCCAGGCCCACCACGGCCGGCGGTTCAACCACCCCAACGGGTCCGATCAATTGTGACAGCTCCCTGACTCCGGCCTGATCCGGCCTTATTCTCCACAACGCCATTAATAAGCATGATCGTGCCCAATTATCACGAAAGAAGACAAATCCCCTTGCCCCCTCCCAGGTAACGTGATACCTTTCTATAAAAGGGAACCTGTGGGAAAGAGAAGGGAACGGACACAGATATACAAAAAAAAGAGAGAACAAACATTCTCCTCCTTTACTCCCCCCACATATTAGCCCCCTCTGACTTAAGCTTGTTAGGGATTCAACCCTACGATTGCGGAATATAAGAAATAGTAGGAGAAAAAAGAACACAGCAAGAAACAATAACAAACGCACAAGACACCCAAGTTTATGTGGTTCGGAGTCCCTTGCTCCTACGTCCACAGCCGCACAGATCAATACTTCACTATATAATCAAAGAAAGTTACAGAGATTCAAGAGAAGAGAACAAACTCTCTTTCTTACAGCAAAACAATCTCTCTCAAGACGAGCAACGCGTCGTCTTCCTGATGCACACAAAGGATCTCCTTTTGGAAACTTCTCGTTGATGAGTTCTAGGGTTTCTCAAGGTTGCCACACACCTCTCGTGTCCCACAAGAAGTCTATATATACCTCCCAATCTCTTACTTTGATTAGGGCTTCAAAAAACCTTGGCTTGAACCCGGTTCATAACTCAGCCTCGCGTGAAAATCGTGCTCGAGTCGACTCCCGCAATTCTGCGAGTCGACTCGGCCACAGTCCACAGAAAAAGCCTCTCTGTCTGCCTGTGGGAGTCGACTCCTGGAGTTCTCGAGTCGACTCCAACACTGGGGAGTCGACTCCTATGGATCTGGAGTCGACTCCAAGACTGTGCCAAGTCTGCCTGCGTGCCAGAGTCGACTCCAAGTCTGCTGGAGTCGACTCCGGACCTTGCTGAAATTTTTTTTTCTTTGCTGATTCAACTCTGAATCTTTTCGAACTCTTTCCGGCTTATCTTCCCTTGATCCTCCACCACCATAGTGCACATAGGGGTCTTGAAAAAAAAGGGAATGGATCAAGCTCCACAACCCAACAACTCTCCCACTTGGAGACTGATACATCCAATTGTGCATCTATCTGAAAAAATAAACAAACTTCTATATCTTGATCTGTATTCTCTGTGCGGCACCTCCATTCAACTAGCTTTGGAGGCCAATTGAGGCCATGCATAGCCTCAATTTCTCTGTAGTGACTGTCTTAGTCAACATATCCGCTGAATTCTTTGCTCCTTGAATCTTCTCAAGTAACAAACTGCCATCTTCTAGCAACTTCCTGATGAAGTGATATCTCAGCTGTATGTGCTTCGTTCTCGCATGAAACATTGGGTTCTTAGCTAAGTGAATAGCACTCTGACTGTCGCAGAATAGTACACTACAGTTCTGTTCTCTGCCCAGCTCTTTCAGAAGGTTTTGTAGCCAAATCATCTCCTTACTGGCTTCTGTAATGGCAACATATTCTGCCTTTGTTGTCGAAAGAGCAACGATCTTTTACAATTGTGAGAACCAGCTCACTGCTGTTCCGCCTATGGTATAAACATACCCTGTGGTGCTTCTTCTAGTGTCAGTATCACCTCCCAGGTCTGCATCCACAAAACCTTGTAGTGTTTGACTGCCTTTTCTATAACACAAGCCTACATTTCTGATACCTTTCAAATATCTTAGGATCCACTTGACAGCCTCCCAATGTTGTCTACCCGGATTGGCCATGTATCTGCTCACAGCTCCCACTGCATGTGCAATGTCGGGTCTCGTGCATATCATAGCATACATCAAGCTGCCTACAGCTGAAGCATATGGTACCCTTGACATCTTCTTCAGCTCCTCATCATCCTTGGGTGATTGCTCTTTTGAAAGTTTGAAATGGCTCGCTAAAGGTATCTTCACAGAATCTGCATCTGTCATATTGAATCTATTCAACACCTTATCAATGTAGTTAGCTTGAGAAAGCTTCAGTGTTCCAGCCACCTTATCCCTTTCAATCCTCAGCCCAAGCATCTGTTTTGCTGCACCCATGTCTTTCATTGCAAACTTCCTTGATAGCTCTTTCTTCCATCTTTCAATCTCTTGTAGGTTCGGTCCGGCTATCAACATGTCGTCAACATACAAAAGTAAGATGATAAAACTGCCATCAAGTACCTTAAGATAACAGCAATGATCTTCTTGACATCTTACAAAACCATTGTTGATCATGAATCCATCGAACTTTTTGTACCACAACCTCGGGGCCTGTTTCAAACCATACAAACTTCTCTTCAGCTTGCATACAAGGTTCTCCTTGCTAGGGACTGCAAAGCCGATAGGTTGCTGCATGTAGATGTCTTCATCAATCTCTCCATGGAGAAATGCAGTCGTAACATCCAACTGCTCCAAATATAGATTTTCTGCTGCCACAATACTCAGAATCACTCTGATTGTTGAATATTTGACTACCGGAGAGAAAATCTCAGTGTAGTCGATACCTTCCTTCTGTTGGAAGCCTTTCACAACCAACCTTGCTTTGTACCTTTTGCTGCCATCATGTTCCTCTTTAACTTTGTAGACCCACTTGTTCTGTAAAGCCTTCTTGCCTTCTGGTAGTGAACTGAGTTCCCAAGTTTGATTTCTATCCAAGGACTTCATCTCGTCCTTCATGGCTAACTCCCACTTCACCGAATCTTCACTTTCCATGGCTTCTTCATAACACTCGGGTTCACCTCCATCTGTCAATAGCAGATAATGTAAAGAGGATGAATATCTATCCGGTTGTCTCGAGATTCTTGTTGATCTTCTCAGCTGTGGTATACTTGGTTGAGGTTGTGCCACAACAGTTTCTGAATTTTCAGGATTTTTCTGAAAACTTTTGGCAACATCTTCTTCTGTAATCTCTTGCAGCTCAACTTGCTGTTTTTCCTTGCTTTGCTCCCCTGCACTCTCAAGATCTGAAGTATTCTTGTCCTTATAGAGAACTCGCTCATTGAATATCACATCCTTGCTTCTGATGACCTTCTGGTTCTGTGCATCCCAGAACTTGTAACCAAAATCATCTGTACCATATCCAATGAAGAAACACTTTCTGGACTTTGCATCTAGCTTGTCCCTTTTCTCTGCATTAATGTGCACAAAGGAGACACACCCAAAGACCCTCAAGTGTGACAAATTTACTATTTTTCCTGTCCACTCTTCTTCAGGCAATTTGCAATCTAGGGGAACCGACGGGCCTCTATTTATTAGATACGCTGCGGTGTTGACTGCCTCAGCCCAAAACATCTTGGGCAAACCAGCATGGATCCTCATACTATTGGCTCTCTCGTTCAGGGTTCTGTTCATTCGCTCAGCCACCCCATTTTGCTGCGGTGTGCTCGGTATTGTCTTCTCCATTCGGATTCCATTCACTGCGCAGAATTTCTTGAACTCACTGCTGTCATACTCACCGCCATTGTCAGACCTTAGTCGTTTTATCTTTGCACTAGATTCATTCTCCACCAGACTTTTCCACTTTTTGAAGGTGACAAATACCTCTGATTTGTGCTTCATGAAATAAATCCAAACCTTTCTGGTAGAGTCGTCAATGAACGTGACATAATAGTGTGAGCCTCCAAGAGATGCAATCGGTGAAGGCCCCCACACATCTGTGTGTACAAGCTCTAGCTTTTCTGTCTTCGGTGTTCTTCCACCCTTTGAGAAACTAACCTTTTTCTGCTTCCCAAATATGCAGTCTTCACAGAGACCTACATCAACAGTTTTCAGATCTGCTAGCTTGTTCTTCTTCATCATCTTCATACCTTTCTCACTCATATGTCCAAGTCTGCGATGCCAAAGACAACTATCTGCACCTGTTTCTGTTAATGCCACAGTATCCTTGGTGTCATTGGTCATGTAGAGAGTCCCCAACTTGTTCCCACGTGCTATCACCATAGCTCCTTTGGTGATTTTTCATGAACCACCTACGAAGGTAGTAACATACCCTTCGCTATCAAGCTGCCCAACAGAAATCAAGTTTCTCTTCAAGCCTGGGATATGCCTCACATTCTTCAGTTTCCACACTGACTGATTCATCATCCTGATATGAACTTCACCTGTCCCCACAATATCTAAAGGCTCATCATCAGCGAGATAAACCTTTTCGAAGTCTCCTGCAGTGTAGTTTAGCATACACTCCTTCCGTGAGGTGGAATGAAACGAAGCTCCAGAGTCTAGTATCCACGATTCCATAGGGCTGTCCACGCTGAGAATCAAAGCATCGTTGGCTTCATCTGTGGTTGCATTCACGGACACCTCGTTCTGCCCCTTGCTTGGATTCTTCTTTCTAAGCCAACAATTCTTCCTCGTGTGGCCCATCTTGCCACAATGCCAGCAGCCATCGCCTTTCGATCTAGACTTGCTCCTCCTCTTAGACTTCGATCTGCCACGGTTTTCACTGCGTTGCACAGTTCTTCCTCTGCCTTCAGATGTGTTCAGAATCGAACCAGATTTCACACCAGACTCCCTCCTTCTGATATCTTCACTGAGTATCAGATTTCGGACCTCCTCAAACTTCAGTTTGTTTGAGCCGCAGGAACTGCTTACAGCTGTCACCATTGCACCCCAACTTTCTGGCAAGGAGGATAGAAGAATTAGGGCACGAACTTCATCTTCAAAACTGATTTCCACCGAACTCAACTGGCTCGTAATCAGATTGAACTCATTGATGTGATCAGTAACAGAGGAACCTTCACTCATCTTCAGATTGGATAAACGGCGCATCAGGTACACCTTGTTGGAGGCCGAGGGTTTTTCACACATATTCGACAATGCTCTCAGCAAACCTGTTGTTGTCTTCTCTTCCAAAACGTTGAACGCAACGTTTCGAGCCAACGTCAAGCGAACAACTCCCAAAGCCTGACGATCCATTAAATCCCAGTCGGCCTGTGACATATCTGTCGGTTTCATACCTTCAAGAGGTAGATGAAGTTTCTTCTGATATAAATAATCTTCGATCTGCATCTTCCAGAAACCAAAGTCTTTGCCGTCAAATCTGTCAATCTTGACCTTGCCTTCTTCAGCCGCCATTGCTCCCACTTTTTCCTTTGAACCAGATGGCTCTGATACTAGTTGTTAGGGATTCAACCCTACGATTGCAGAATATAAGAAATAGTAGGAGAAAAAAGAACACGGCAAGAAACAATAACAAACGCACAAGACACCCAAGTTTATGTGGTTCGGAGTCCCTTGCTCCTACGTCCACAGCCGCACAGATCAATACTTCACTATATAATCAAAGAAAGTTACAGAGATTCAAGAGAAGAGAACAAACTCTCTTTCTTACAGCAAAACAATCTCTCTCAAGACGAGCAACGCGTCGTCTTCCTGATGCACACAAAGGATCTCCTTTTGGAAACTTCTCGTTGATGAGTTCTAGGGTTTCTCAAGGTTGCCACACACCTCTCGTGTCCCACAAGAAGTCTATATATACCTTCCAATCTCTTACTTTGATTAGGGCTTCAAAAAACCTTGGCTTGAACCCGGTTCATAACTCAGCCTCACGTGAAAATCGTGCTCGAGTCGACTCCCGCAATTCTGCGAGTCGACTCGGCCACAGTCCACAGAAAAAGCCTCTCTGTCTGCCTGTGGGAGTTGACTCCTGGAGTTCTCGAGTCGACTCCAACACTGGGGAGTCGACTCCTATGGATCTGGAGTCGACTCCAAGACTGTGCCAAGTCTGCCTGCGTGCCAGAGTCGACTCCAAGTCTGCTGGAGTCGACTCCGGACCTTGCTGAAATTTTTTTTTCTTTGCTGATTCAACTCTGAATCTTTTCGAACTCTTTCCGGCTTGTCTTCCCTTGATCCTCCACCACCATAGTGCACATAGGGGTCTTGAAAAAAAGGGGAATGGATTAGGCTCCACAACCCAACAAAGCTTCGGAGGGCCGGCGCCGGGAAGCCCGGCCACTGGCTTTCTTGTAGGATTCTCCAGGAGGACGCCACCCGTCGACGCACCGCCATCCACCGTCCCGGCAGCGGAGCTCCTCCCCTCTCGGTTCGCGGCAGCCCCCGGGTCCAATTTCCAGCAACAGTTGGCGCTAGAGGAAGGGCCCGAGTTGCTGCCATGAAACTAAGAAGTAAGGGGGCTTCCAATGCCTCTCGATGTCCTCCACCTAGTCCTGGACACTCTGTCCAGAACTCGCCGCCTCCGGCCGAGTCAACCCCTCAAGTTCGGCTGGAGCAGTTTGATGCCCTGGTGCAACAGGTGCAGGCCTTGGCTACCGCTGTCCAAGGCTTGCAACCCAGGGGCATCCCGACGGCACCGCTTCCTCCGGCTCCAGTTCAACCGGAGCCCCCTACAAGCGGGCTTCCCCTTCGAGGTCAGGACTCTCAAGTCCAGGCCTCCCTCTGGAGAGAACGCCCAGTTAGAGGCCCTGGTGGCTGGCCACAACCCTCAGAGTTTGAGTCGGTTTCAGGGCAACTTGCACCAGAACAAACCGCTGCAGCGATCCTCCAGAATGATGAACTCGACAAGAAGGTCGAGAAGCTGGAGCGCCAGATCCAGGCACTCCATGGAAGGAAATTGGGACGTGATGGTGACTTTGAGTTCACCACGAAGTCCCCCTTCTCCCAGGAGATTGAAGACGAGCCGGTCCTGCCGCAGTTCAAGATGCCCCAGGTGGAGCCTTACAACGGCAGGGCCGACCCCCTCGACCACCTGGATAGTTATCGGGTCTTAATGGCCCTACAAGGAGCCTCGGAGGCCATGATGTGCAAAGCATTTCCAGCGACACTTCGAGGACCGGCCCGGCTTTGGTTTACCGGGCTGAAGCTGAGTACTGTCTCCTCTTTTGAGCAGCTCGGCAAGCAGTTCGCCGGCAATTTTGCCGCCAGCCAGCCCCAGCGGCGGACATCGGACTCCCTCCTTGACATTAAACAAAAGGAGGGAGAATCCCTCAGAGAGTATTTGGACCGGTTTACCGCCGCAACATGGGAAGTCCGGAAACTTGACTAGTCAATCGCCATGTCAGCACTAAAGACTGGAGCCCGGTCTTACAGGTTCCTCTTCTCTATCGAGAAGAATTTTCCTGCAGACCTCACCAAAATGCTTGTTCGGGCGCGAAAGTACGCCAAGGCTGAGGAAGCCGTGGCTGTTAGGCAGAGCGGGGCCGAGCAGACCTCCAAGAAACAGAAAAGACGCTGCGAGGAGCGTGGCCAGCCCAGAAGCCCGTCCCCGCGCCGAGCTAAAAATCCGCCCCGCTTGAAGAGTCCACCCCGACTACGGGGACCGCCTCAGCAGAGGTCACCACTCCGCCCAAGGTTTCCACCACGGGCCCGTGCACCTGAAGGAAGGTATGAAAACTACACTCCCCTCACCGCTCCTCGGGCCAAAATTCTCATGGAGATTAAGGGCCAGGATTACATCCGGCTTCCACCTCCGAAACGAGACTCCGGAGCTCGGCGTGATCCCCGGAAGTATTGCCATTTCCATCGGGATCATGGCCATGATACTGAGGACTGCTATCAGCTTCGGAACGAGATCGAAGTGCTCATCCGCCGAGGGGTGCTCGATCGATTCGTGCGAGGCCGGCGCGAAGAAAAGAAGCCAGCCGAAGGAGCCGCACGGCCTGAAGGTTCAAATGCCAACAGGCCCATCGCCGGCATCATCAACACCATCCGAGGCGGGGCCTCGGTTGGAGAAGCTTCAGGAGAAGGAACCTCCTCGAAGCGCCAGCGCGCCTCGGAAGCCATTTCTTTCTCAGACGATGATTTGGAGGGAGTCGAAACTCCCCACGATGATGCCGTGGTCATCTCCATGATCATAAATAGATTTGATGTAAAACGCATCTTGATCGATAATGAAAGCTCGGCGAATATTTTGTATTTTGATGCCTACTGTAAAATGGGGATGACAGGAGAGCAACTACGGAGGATGAATGCTTCGTTGGTTGGATTTACTGGAGATTCAGTCCCAGTAGAGGGCGAGGTCGACCTCCTGGTCACGGTCGGGCTCGCCCCCCGTGAAAGTACCGTGGGGATGAGCTTCCTTGTGATACGCCTGCCCTCGGTCTACAATGCCATTCTCGGAAGACCAGGTCTCAACGCCCTCCGAGCGGTAGTCTCGACTCACCACCTGCTCATGCGATTCCCCACCAGCCAAGGAGTTGGCGAAGTTCGTGGGGACCAAACGGTAGCAAGACGATGCTACATGGCGACCCACGAGGTGAAACGACCAGCTAAGATGCCTGTCCCAGCAACCGACCAGCCTTCAACTAAAACTCTGGAGGCACGGGTCAACCCTCAGAAAAAGCAGGTAGAGCCTGGTGAGTTACTAATCCAAGTCCCTTTGCGCGAAAACCTTCCCGAGCTAACCGTGCAGGTCGGCTCTGGCCTCAATGAGTGCGAAAGGGATCACCTTGTCAACTTCTTGCGAGACAACATGGATGTCTTCGCATGGTCGCCCGCGGATATGCCGGGGATAGATCCAGAGATCATGGTCCACCGGCTCCAAGTAAAGCCAACCTGCAAGCCCGTGCGACAAAAGAAGCGAGGCGCCGCCCCTGAATGACAACGAGCAGCAGCCGAGGAGGTTGACAAACTCCTCGAAGCTGGCTTCATCCGGGAAATATCCTACCCAGAGTGGCTCGCCAATGTGGTCCTCGTCAAAAAAGCCAGCGGGAAATGGCGCATGTGCGTGGACTACACCGACCTGAATAAAGCCTGCCCAAAGGACAGCTTCCCACTCCCCAGCATCGACCAGCTCGTGGACTCCACCTCGGGTCACGAGCTGTTAGCATTCATGGACGCCTTCTCCGGATACAACCAGATCCGCATGGCGCCAGAAGATGAAGAAAAAACGGCCTTCATCACCGATGGGGGAACCTACTGCTACAGAGTAATGCCATTCGGCTTAAAGAATGCCGGGGTAACTTATCAGAGGCTGGTCAGCCGGATCTTCAAAGATCAAATAGGCCAAAACATGGAGGTCTATGTTGATGACATGCTGGTGAAAAGCAAGGTGGCGCAAGACCATGTGGCCGACCTTGATGAAGCATTCTCCACACTCCGAAGGTACCAAATGAAGCTCAACCCGGCCAAATGCGCATTCGGAGTCACCTCCGGTAAATTTCTCGGCTTCATCATTACACAACGGAGAATCGAGGCCAATCCTGAAAAGATCCAAGCACTTCAGGAGATGACACCTCCGAGGACAGTCAAAGAGGTACAACGGCTTACGGGCCGAATTGCAGCTCTCGGGTGATTCATCTCCTGCTCAGCCGAGCGCTGCCTTCCATTCTTTGCGGCTCTCAAGAAGCCGAAAAACTTCCTGTGGTCGGACGAGTGCCAGCAGTCTTTTGAAGAGCTCAAGCACCTTCTGGCTTCCCCTCCCCTGCTCACAAAGCCTCAACAGGGTGAACTCCTTTACCTATATTTAGCCGTCTCCCCTGTGGCAGTAAGCTCGGTCCTGGTCCGAGAGGAGGGCAAGCTCCAAAAACCAGTATATTACACCAGCCGGATCTTGAGGGATGCTGAAACCCGATACTCCAAGCTGGAGAAGACTGCTTATGCCTTGGTCATCTCAGCTCGGAGGCTCCGGCCTTATTTTCAAGCCCACACAATGACCGTGCTGACCGACCAGCCAGTAAAGCAGATCCTGCAAAGATCAGACCGTGCAGGCCGGATTACTAAATGGGCCATCGAGCTTGGGGAATTTGACCTCGAATACCGACCCAGACCGGCGATCAAAGCACAAGCACTCGCCAACTTCATAGTCGAGTGCACCATACCAAATGAGGTCGAGCCCGAACCTGAGCCTACGCCAACAGAGCAGACCCCGAGTTTGGCATGGACTTTGCATGTCGATGGCTCTTCAAACTTGGAGGGTAGCGGAGCAGGTCTCATCCTCACTAGCCCGGAGGGGGTGGTCGCTGAGCAAGCCCTACGCCTCGAGTTTCCTGCTTCCAACAATATGGCGGAGTACGAAGCACTCGTCGCCGGGCTCAAGCTAGCCAGCGAGCTAGGAGTGAAAGACCTGAAGGCCTTCAGCGATTCTCAGCTCGTCGTCAACCAAATCATGGGTGACTTCGAAGCCAGAGACCCCACAATGCAGAAATATCTTCAGAAGGTACGGGATCTCGCCTCGACCTTGGATTCTTTCCACATCCAACATGTTGCCAGGTCGGAGAATCTTAGGGCCGACCAGCTGTCAAAGCTGGCGTCCTCTCGCATGAGCGAGCTCCCCAAAGCGGAGGCACTGGAGTATCTCCAAAAACCCAGTACAGAGGAGCCCGAGCAGGCCCTTTGCATTGAGTCCGAGCCAAGCTGGATGGACGAGCTCATCAGCTATCTGCAAGACGAAGTCCTCCCCAATGATGAACGAGAGGCTCGCCGAATAAAGCGCTCCGCCACTTGGTACATATTGCATGAGGGAAAGCTCTATCGGAGATCTTTCACCTCTCTCCTCCTCAGATGTCTCCGCCCGACAGAGGCTGATTATGCAATGCGCGAAGTCCATGAAGGGATTTGCGGAAATCATCTGGGAGGACGAGCATTGGCCCATAAAATTTTGCGCCAAGGATACTATTGGCCGACACTCCAGAAGGATGCTGTGGACTTCGTCCGAAGATGCGACCGATGCCAGAGAAACGCCAATGTCCAACGCCGACCCTCGGCTCCCTTAACTTCTATCAGCTCCCCTTGGCCTTTTGCCCAGTGGGAAATTGACATTCTAGGACCATTTCCTATGGCTACCGGACAAAGGAAATTCCTGGTTGTCTCCATCGACTATTTCACAAAGTGGGTGGAAGCCGAGCCCCTTGCCCGGATCACCGAGCAGAAGATGCGGGATTTTGTCTGGAAGTCAATAATTTGCAGATTCGGGCTCCCCCGCATCCTCATATCCGACAACGGTCGCCAGTTCGACAACCTCCATTTTAGAGAATTCTGCTCCGAGCTTGGCATCGACCACCGCTTCACCTCGGTCGCGCACCCTCAGACGAACGGAGAAACCGAGGTAACAAACCGTACTATTTTGCAGGGGCTCAAAGCTAGGCTCGACAAATCCAAAGGACAATGGGTCGAAGACCTATACAATGTCCTGTGGGCTTATCGGACTACATTCC
Organism: Phoenix dactylifera; assembly: GCF_009389715.1. Taxonomy (NCBI): domain Eukaryota; kingdom Viridiplantae; phylum Streptophyta; class Magnoliopsida; order Arecales; family Arecaceae; genus Phoenix; species Phoenix dactylifera. Next base: position 106,886 of record NW_024068546.1, read on the forward strand.
GTGTCCCCACCGGCGAAACTCCCTTCAATCTTGTTGCCCAGATAGACAACCCAAGAGGGGGGGTGAATTGGGTTTTAAAATAATTTTAACTATTAAAGCGTTTGTGGGTGACTAATTAATGCTTTTTACAAGATGATTAATTAGTTGCTGTGATGTGTATGAAATGAGGGTAATGGTAAGAGACAAGCAATCACAAACACAAAGCTTTTATAGTGGTTCGGAGCTAACCCTTGCTCCTACGTCCACTCCCCAAGTCTCTCTTGGGAATTCACTATAACCCCTTGGATTACAGCCGGCTGTTTTCCAAGCTCACAACCAAACTTGTTGTTTTACGAGCTCACAACGAACTCGGTCGGTTTTTCCAGGCTCACCGACTAGAACCAACCCCGATTGTTTTCCCGGGATCACAATCGAACCCTTACACGTTGGTTTTACACTCGGCTCACCAACCAACCTCAATACTCTTGATTCAATGCCCCGATTGAACCAAGCAAAGACAAAGGTGTAGATAAAAGAGACAAACAGAAAAATACAGCTTCTCAAAAGCAGATAAATGGCAATATGAACAATAACGAAGTTAAGAGCCCTCAAACGCTTTTAAGTTGGAGAAGAGGAAGGGCTTCTTGAACTTCGGGTCTCCTCTTGAATGTGTAGTCGATTTGAATGCAGGAGAAGGAGGCTTTAATTGCTGGGAAGATGTAGGTGGATGCAGTAAATGCAGATCTTCCTCTTTTTCGTTGAAGAACACGTTGCAGAGCTTGAATGCTTGATTAGTTGGAGTGGAATGGTTCTTCTCTGCCTTGCTACAGTCTTCTGTGGCTATTTAAACCAACCCCCACGGAAACTAGCCGTTAGAGAGCTTTTTCTGCCCGTTCTGTACACTCTGCGCAGCCTGACAATATGTCCGTTGGTGGGTTAGAGTCGACTCGCGCGATCAGGAGTCGACTCGGCTGTAGTGGGAGTCGACTCAAGCTTTTTCGGAGTCGACTCGGCAACTGTTCCAAATTTGAATTAAAGTTGCCTTCACGACTGGGAGTCGACTCGTCTTGACCTGGAGTCGACTCGCCAACTTCTGGAGCTGACTTGGCAATTTCGGAGTCGGCTCATCCACTGAAGTCCGTGGATCCAATTTTGAATTTGATCCACTCGAGTCGACTCGACTATCCTGGGAGTCGACTCGAATCTCAGAGCCCGAACTCCCGATTCTCTGTCTTTTGGCTCGTCTAGTCTTGGAGTCGACTCGAACTTCCTCGGAGTCGACTCGGCTCTCAGTTTCTGAAACTTGGTCTTCTGCCTTTTTGATGTGAAGCTGTCTTGGAGTCGACTCGAGCTGTCTGGGAGTCGACTCGAATCTCAGAGGCAGTAACTTGGTCTTCTGTCTGTTGATGGTCGCGGAGTCTTGGAGTCGACTCGCATATTGCGGGAGTCGACTCGAATCTCAGAGTCCGAAAATTGCTCTCTGACTTTTTCTTGTGTTCCTCTGAGAGTCGACTCTCACCTTCTTTGGAGTCAACTTGCCATCCATCGGAGTCGACTCGCGTTTCACTGGAGTCGACTCAAATCTCAGACCCGAAAACTGCTCTCTGACTTTTTCTTTGTGTTCCTCTTGGAGTCGACTCTTACTATCCTGGAGTCGACTCGGTGAACATCGGAGTCGACTCGCGCACTTTGGGAGTCGACTCGTTGACAGGTTTTGAGTTGAAGCTTTCTGTTCTTCTGTCTGTTCTCTGTCGGAGTCGACTCATACAGATCTGGAGTCGACTCGAGTCCGTGCCAGTGAACTTGATACGCTTGGAGTCGACTCGTGATACTCTGGAGTCGACTCGAGTCTCAGACTTTGGTTCAAGCTGACTTCTTAACTTATCCAAAAATTATGAACCAAGTCTTGGGACACTTAGACAAGATTTTCACTGAAACACTTAATTGAATTCATTAGTAAACAAGAAATATACTCAATTGCTTTGATCTCATCAAAATCAAATAGGATTTTAATCAATCACTCCACAATCTTCCCCTTTTTGATGATGACAAAACACTGAGTATATGTAAAGTGAATTGCACAATAAACAATGAAATAAAATCCATAAATGAATTCAAATGTTTGGTAATTCAATTTATCCAAGCTTGAAAGGAGTGAAACAATAAATTTCGGAGTTAAAGCTCCCCCTTTCATTTGGAATTATATAAGCCTTCATATTATACAATCAATTGTTTGGCTTATATGTCATTAATGATTTTGCTTGATTAAAATTCAGATTCTTCCCCTCAACATATGTATTCTACTATGTTTTGATTCTTTGAATTTCCTTTTAATGCTTTGAAGTTTTTGAACTGAATTTTTTTTGGTTTTTAGAGGGAAAATCTGTCAATTTGTTCTTGAGTAGGATTCAGCTAATCTCCGAATATCCCTTGAATAGATTCTGGAGATTACTCCATTAGGAGCCCCAAAAGAGAGATAATGAGCCTCGAGGTACCGAATCCACTAAGAACGAATTTGTGTGTTTTAAGAGTTTATCTTTTTATTGATTTCCATTGATTCCTTTTACATATTTTATGCATATTTTTCCCCCTTTTACATATTTTATACATATTTCTCCCCCTTTTTGTCATCATATCAAAAAGGAGGTAATCAGAACACACAATCAAACATAGATCAAAAGGCACATTATTGAAGAAAAATGCGGCTACTCATTGTATTAATTTGTATGTAAGTACATTTCAGAATACAATAAGTAACGTAAAGCAATACATATCAAAGCAAAATACAAAAAGTAGCTACGGTCTCCTCGAGGATGTAGGTCCTCCTCTCGAGGATGTATCTCCTCCTCTCGAGGATGTGACTCCTCCTCTCGAGGATGTGGCTCCTCCTCTCGAGGATGTATCTCCTCGAGGCATGCGCTCCACGAGTGATTGGACCGCATTGGTCACGTTCTCTAGCTGGCGAATGATGGCCTGGATGGCCCTGCTCTGTGTCGTATTCAGCTCGAGTACTGACTTCTGCAGTCCGTCCAGCTTGTCGATGAGCACATTCGACAAGCGCTCGGCCCCTGCGGTGGTGGTGGACATGTCACAGCCGATGTCATCCCGCATCTGTCGAGTGGTGCTCGTGACCTCACTCATGCTGTGGAACTGGGCCTGTATCAAGGTCCTCATGTTGTATATCTCTTGCCGCACCTCAGCCGTCATGTCTGTCACGGCTGTCAGGGAAGGGACCAATGCGGAAGATGTGGGGCGCAGGAGAGGGAGTAGGCACCGCACCCCGGAGCTCCTGGAGCAGATCTCGGACTATCTCCTGCCGCAGCTCCCGGAGCTGCTCAGACGAGATCCAGACCTCCATAGGCTGAGTGGCTGAGGAGGAGGGTCCGGCTGAGGTGGTAGGAGCAGGAGTGGATGGAAGATCTGGATGGTCTGGAAGGTCTGGGTAGTCTGAATCGGGCTCAAGACTGGGGAAAGGTCTGGTGGTCTGTGAGGTAAGGGACGACTTCCTAACCCAGATCTCCTCTCTCTTCCGAAACCCCATCCTGTGTAGGGTCCCTGCACGCGTGCGATCAGTCCATCGCAATGCGCGAAAGGGCTCCCCCTCAGGAATGGGAATCTCGTACTCCCTAAACAGAAGGGTGAATATCATGCCGTATGGGAGGGTGAGCCTAGGTCTATCTAGGGGCTCACACATATACCTATAGATGAGTTTGGAAAAGTTGATCGGGGTGTCCTGAAGAATATAAAACATAAAAGCTAGGTCTCTCTCATTTACAAAATCAAATCTCCCTGTCTTAGGGAAGATGGACCTAGACAGTATACTCAAAAGGATTCTCACCTCAATCGGAAGTGAGCTAGCAGAAACCTCGTCTAGAGGTGACTGGGGTGGATGCCCTAGAAAGGCCGTAAGGGCCTCAACCCTGTCCTCAGGGTGTGTGGGAGCCACCCCTACTAATGGAAGGTGGAGGATGTGGGCAATAAGATCCTCCGTAACAAACAGAGGGACACCGGCTACTGTGCCCTCGATACCCCCATCTCCCTGATGGACGGTACCATAGAACTCTCTAACAAGGCCAGGGTAAGTGGGGAGATCTAAAGTGAGGAAGTACTCTAATCCCTGTGTCCTAAGCCTATCACCTATGGTGAACCCTTCCCGGGAGAGATAGTCGAAGTCGACATATCTCCCGGTGGTGACGGCCTTCCCGGCCAATGGCCTCGCGGGAACCGCCCTAGGCGGGGAACGAGCCGGAGGTGGTTGCCTCGCGGGATCGTGCCGCACCTTGGAGCGCCGCTCGGGACCGGCCTCGGGTCGGGACCTCTTCCGGACAACGGTCTTACGCGGCATTATGACCTAGACGGAATGAAAAACCGAAAGGACGGAGAAAGGTCGACGGAGGAGGCTTGGGACCGACCGGGGCGACCTAGGAAGGGATGGAAAAAAAAACCGAAGAACCGGTGAAAGATCGACGGAAAAGGGGTTGGAGACGATCGGGGACGACCTAGGAGTCGGCTCTAGGGCTTTTGAACAGTGGCGGCTTGAGAGAAAAGTGTTTTCGAAACGACAAATCTAGGGTTAAAAAGTCGGATCCCGACTGCGAGTCGACTCCACTGAGTCGCGAGTCGACTCGACCTCGAGTCGACTCCAGAATATGCACGAGTCGACTCTCCTTATGCGCCTGAAGACTTCGAGTCGACTCCCGACTATATGCGAGTCGACTCCCCCTCTGCTGCCATCTTTGCGAGTCGACTCCCGCAAATGCGCGAGTCGACTCCCCCTTAGGAGCCGACTCTGAAACTTACTTGAGTCGTCTCTAACCTTGGCACGCACCTAAAAATCATGCTATAATCGTGCCAAATGAGGGAAAAACACTAAAGTATGATCTGATTTGATGATTATTGAAAAGAAACTCTATTTTAACCACAATCTAGTCATCAAAATCAATGAATCTAGTGGAAACCACCACTAGGATGGATCAATCACTCCTAATCCCCTCCTAAGCACACTAAACCTCTCTTCACTTAGGGGTTTTGTAAAAATGTCTGCTAATTGATTATCAGTACAAACAAATTGGAGTGTCACATCACCATTCAATACATGATCTCTTATGAAGTGATGTCTTATCTCAATGTGTTTAGTTCTTGAATGTTGAATTGGATTTTTAGTTAGATTAATGGCACTTGTATTATCACAATTAATGGAAATTTTATCTTGTTTAATGCCATAATCTTCTAATTGTTGTTTAATCCACAAGATTTGAGCACAACAACTCCCGGCTGCAACATATTCAGCTTCAGCAGTAGATAATGCAACCGAGTTTTGTTTCTTGCTAAACCATGAGATAAGATTTTCTCCTAGAAATTGACACGACCCACTGGTACTTTTTCTATCAAGCTTACATCCAGCGAAGTCTGAATCTGTGTATCCTATTAAGTTTAGGCTAGATTCTTTAGAGTACCATAGCCCTATGTTCTTAGTTCCTATTAAGTATTTAAAAATTCTCTTAACTGCAGCTAGATGTGATTCTTTAGGATTAGCCTGATATCTAGCACACATGCAAACACTAAACATAATATCAGGTCTACTTGCAGTAAGATACAATAAGGATCCTATCATACCTCTATAAAGTTTTTGATCTACAGATTTACCTGATTCATCTTGATCTAATTTGCATGATGAGCTCATGGGGGTGCTGATTGACTTGTTTCCCTCCATATCAAACTTCTTGAGCATCTCCTTGATATACTTGGCTTGATTGATGAAGATGCCTCCTTCAGACTATTTGATTTGAAGCCCGAGGAAGTAGTTCATATTGGGAATTGTGTCCCAAAGCCAATTTTTTAATTGTAAGAAATTGAATTATGTATATGTTTTATTAAAATGAATAAAAGTTTATTCTGGCAATTTTCTATTTATCACAAGTGTTGCATCTTCAAATTGAACTCCTGTGTATTGTGATGAAGTCCTTAGGACTAATTTAGTGGATAAAAGAGGTTTTATCATTTAGTCCTTAAAGCAGTTCGCGACCAAATGACGAGCTGTCAATTGGACGATAGCTATGTCAAGTATAGGTCGTTGTGTGCCATTTAGTTGGTTGTCCTCTTAAACCAAGGAGTGTGGAGACACTGTATGGCATACAGGTGAGATGTAGGAGTACATCGTCACTGAATAGTGACTCACCTGCGTAGCACTCCACTGTCGGGAGTTAGCTCGTAAAACGTATGGGCATAAGTACCCCTTAGACCTGAGACTGTCACGGTGACTTGCAAGCAACTCACTGTACTTAGGCACTGGATGACCTGAATTTCTAATTCAGGGATCAGAAGGATGCTGGGTGCAGTCAAGTACTCGCGAAGTCTGTGTATGAGTCAAGATGGGATTGACCGCTCCAGATTTTAGGAGTTGATGTCTCACTGTATTTCAATTCAGTAAAACCTTGGCCAGGGTAAACCAAGTGATAGGTCACTTGATTTGATTATTTGAAATACACTATGGATGACCGGACCCAGAGGTCGACAGTCCTCTCTGAGGTCATCTTGAGCATCGAAGGTCATAGGGATGAATTATGCAACAACCATACGTCTAGGTTCTTGAATGTTGCTTTGCATATTCGACCTATCCGGACGTCGGGTATCATTGCTAGATGGTCACCTCGATTAGTGTATGGAGTAGTCCATGTACTACCAGCTTAGTGTTCGAACCTATCGGAGTCACGCACATAAGTCAAGTTAAGTAGGAAGGACTTGATCCAATTTAATTGAGAATTAAATTGTGGATCATTTGATATTTGATTTTGTCTATGTTCAGCTAGCACTGAACATGAGGTACATACTGAATTTCATGGATGTGTATTTAATTATGTCTGTATTCTGGCTTAATCAAGTTTCAATTAATGTAATTGAAATTGATTTGGACTCATTTGTTGAGTTTGTTTTTGAATTGGATTCAAATGAATGTAATTGGGTTTCATGATGATTTTATTAGAATTTATTCCATATTTATTCTAGTCCAAGTGTGACTTGGATTGATCCGAAAATTGAACTAATTGGAGTTCACATGAATCAGATTCATGTGGAATTTTTCCGGATCCAAAATCTTTCAAATTGGTCTTCAATTTGGTTTAGAACCAATGATGGACCCAAGCCCATTTGATTCAGCCCATTTGAATTAACCCATTTACAAGTTTGCCCCTCTATTTAATTGACTCTTTCCTGTGTTTCTTCTTCGGTCCACATCAGCCGTGAACCACTTTTTCTGCTGAATCGTTCTCCCGTGAACCACGTTTTTTCCCTTCTTCGAAACACTTCAATTGACCGCTTGATCTTCCTCATCCTGCAACCATTTGAAGATCCGAAGAGACGTGTCTCTTCGGTTTTGAAACCTCTTTAACATAGGACTGATTTAATTGAAATCAAACGGTTCAAAAATTCAATAAAATCATGAAACATTTGGCGTTCACTCTTCCCTTTTGCCGTTTTCTCTTCCCTGGTTCAGCCTTTTCTTTGCCTATAAATAGGCTGGGGTTCTCTTCATTCTTTCCTAGAGATTTGATCTGGGGAGAGGGGAGATTCGTGATCTTTTGAGTAGCTTGAAAAGAGAGGAAAAGGAAACGGGAAGAAAGAGGAAAAGGAAACGGGAAGAAAGAGAAAAAAAAAAAAAAAGGAAGAAAGAATTTTTGAAATTCTTTTCTTCCAGGGGCTTATTTGCAAAAGGGTTTTTGCACTATACAGACATCATCCTACCTTCCTGCATTTCTTGGCGTGCGTGTGAAGTAGAGGGTCCGTACATCCGGGCCTTGCATTGCACCAGATCCATCAGTACCAGATCCGGCACCAGATCCAGTTCCAGATCCAGTTTCCGATCCAGTACCAGATCTAGCATCTGATCCAGTATCTGATCCAGCACTTGGCCCTGTACCAGATTCTGTTCCTGAGTACCTTGACCATCTTCCGCTGCGGGATCGAGGTATGGTAAACATAATATAGTTATGTTATTTATTTATACCTGTTATAAATAAATAGATAAAATTTTGAAACTGATTTTCTGACCTGGCATCCGATTTTATCGGATTTTGCGGGATATTTTCCCTTCAACTGGTATCAGAGCCAGGTTGGCCGATGGAATTGGCCTATAATATCTAGAATTGTGCATGATTTAATTTTTAAATTTAGATTAGATCTAGATTTATTGATAAAATATCAATCTTGTGCTGAATTATAAGGTTGTCCTGCTATAAGGTTAACCCCTTATAGTGAAAAGGTTGTCCTAGCACAAAATTGAGATTAATTTGTATCATAAAATAAATAGTTTATTTTTGTGAAATTATGCATAATTGATGTTTATGAAATTTCAGTTTTAAATTTATTATGACCATAAAGTTTAAATATAAATTGTTTATATTTGGAATAAATTGACACCTTGAATCCATGATCATAATACATTTAATAAAGAATTAAATGTTGAATTTAAAATTTAAAATTTGAATTTCAAATAAAGATTTAAAATTCAAAATTTGAAATTCGAATTAAAATTTAAATTTGAACATGGGTTTTGGGGCATGGGTTAGCACAATCAGATTAGTTGATTAGGTTAGACCTAATGTTAGAATTGAATTGGAATCAATAGTTGTATTAGACTAAATTCATTTTTCTAATTTGATCAAACTCAATAGTTTTGTTGATCATGTCCAAACACTTCAATTGGATCTGATTGTGGCTCAGTGGTCGAGCCTGAGTTCTTAATAACTATCTAAATCAACTTGACATACCATTTGGTGTCTAAGGCAAGTTGGATCTACGGTTATTAATTGGGGCTACCTCTTTCCTGGCCAACTCTGTTGGTGTCTAGGAAAGACGGTTAATGGCGGAACCCTCCCGTGATCTCTCTTACCTGGCCAAAGTGGTCGTTCAAGCTTTGATTTAGATATCTTGAGACTTGGTACTCACCCATGTCAATAAGGAAATCAGTATGACTGATTTAGATGTCCATAGACCAATGAAATTCTATGTCCTCTATATGACTCAGTGCAGTCAGTGGGAGGATATAGAATTATCAGTCTCTCTAAAATCCTCTAAATTATTAGGTCCTTAAAATGATATAGTTATATAGATAACTAGGTCATAGCCTCCCATTAAAATGGATGATAATTGGTCCAGTATTCCAGTTGGACATGCAGGACGCTTCCGTCTGGTGTTCATCTGAATATTGGAATTATCCTTCATTATATGATAGCTCTTTGAGCTATCTGATTGTGATTAGGTTGGCCGAGCTTTCCTCGGGCCTGATCATACATTAGGTAGTGTCATCGAGTTAGTTCATTAATGGTTGGATCTGATCAGGATTTTCAGTGGAGGCCTCCGCCTACTGATTACCACCTGGGGCAAAATAAAATACTAGAAATTATTTAGAGAAATAATTGGTAATGTACCTACCCTTAGATGCATATGGGTTGGCCGAGCTTTCCTCGGGCCTGTATACAGTCCATGTGGATTCTAGTACCCGCTAAGGAATTAAAGTAATTCCTCGAATTAAAGGTAGAGGCTATTAATTCGATTAAAATAGTGGGAGAAAACTTTAGACTAAAGTCCAAGTCTTTAGGATTAAATAAATCATATACTGATTAGTTGGGTTTTTCCTTTATTTTTCAGATATGGCTAACTCATTGTCCCTCCGAACACTATTAGACAATGATAAGCTTAATGGACCTAACTTCGATAGCTAGTATCGAAAGATGAAAATAGTATTGGAGCATGAGCGGATCCTGTATGTGATATCGGATCCTGCACCTGAGGAACCTGCAGCCAATGCACCACGTGCAATCAGAGACGCTTATCAGAAGTGGCTCAACGATCGCACTACAGTGCGTTGCATCATGAGGGCCTCGATGAATGACGAGTTTAGTCGTAAATTCGAGGAAGCGCAGCCAGTGGAAATCCTTCAAATGTTGAAGGAGTCTTTCGGTACACCTGATGATGTTGAACGACATAAGACCTCCTGCGCTATATTCAATGCCCGCATGAGGGAAGGGGCATCGGTCACCGATCATGTATTGTACATGGTCGAACAAATTGATCGCCTAAGTAAACTTGGCTTTCTTTTGCATGAGCAATTGGGCAAGGATGCCATTTTGAATTCACTTCCTAAGTCCTACCTGACCTTCCTTAGTCATTATAGAATGACTAAACCTGAAGTATCCTATCATGGTTTGCTAGGATTACTGCAGACCTATGAGAAGGATCACCAACTCAAAAAGGAGTCGGTGAATGTGGTAGGTGGGACTTCTGCAGGACTTTCTTCCTTTAAGAAAGGAAAGAAGAAGAAGGTGCAGAAAGCTCGTGCTGGGGTCTCTAAGCCCAAACAGACTATGAAGCGGAAATCTGATCAAAGTAAGGCAGAATGCTTCTTCTGCAAGAAGCAGGGTCACTGGAAGCGAAACTGTCCGGCTTATTTAGCGTCCCTTGATCCAAACAGGCCTAAGAAGAAAAAGCAGCAAACAGTTGCTACACAAGGTAATTATATGATAACACCTTGTAATTTTTCAATTTATGATTCTACCACTTGGGTATTGGATACCGGAAGTCCAATTAATATTTGCAATTCATTGCAGGGACTTCAAGTTAGTAGAAGATTCAAGAATGACGAGAGATTTCTGAACGTTGGAGATGGAAGATCAGTTCCAGTCCTAGCTTTAGGAGTCATTCAGCTTGTTTTTGAATCTAGAGTAGTCATATTAGATGATTGCCATTATTGTCCAACATTTTTAATGAATGTCATCTCTGTAGGCCTTTTGGCCAAAAATGGTTATTGTTTATCAATAAAAGAAAATTTTTGTGATATCATTTTGAATGGTATTAAAATTTTTCGTGGACAATTGAAATATGGCATTTATACTCTATCACTGCCTGTGAATGTAATGTACACCTCTAATAAACGCCTTAAGTTAGATAATGTCAATGAAGCCTATTTATGGCATTGCCGGTTAGGTCACATAAATAAAAACAGGATAAACAGGTTAGCCCAACAGGGCATTTTAGAAATCAATGATTGTGAATCATTGCCAACTTGTGAATCCTGTCTTCTGGGTAAAATGACCAAATCACCTTTTTCTGGAAAGGGTGAACGAGCCAGCGATGTTCTTGGCCTCATACATACTAATGTATGTGGACCTATGAACGTAAGTGCCAAAGGTGATTATGCCTACTTCATAACCTTCACAGATGACCTATCCAGGTATGGGTATGTCTATCTGATGAAGCATAAGTCGGAATCATTTGAAATGTTCAAACGATTTCGTAATGAAGTAGAAAAACAGACTGGAAAGAGTATTAAGATCCTTCGGTCAGACCGAGGAGGAGAATACCTTTCCGGTGATTTCTTGACTTATCTAGAGGAGAATGGGATTCTCTCACAATGGACCCCTCCAGGAACACCTCAGCATAATGGTGTATCCGAAAGGAGGAATCGAACTTTGTTAGACATGGTTCGATCCATGATGGGATTTACTAGTCTGCCTCTATCTTTTTGGGGTTATGCTTTAGAGTCTGCGTGTATAATACTAAATAAGGTTCCAAGTAAGTCTGTTGAGAAGACTCCATATGAGATATGGACTGGGCGTAAGCCGACACTTTCATACCTTAGGGTTTGGGGATGTCCGGCTTATGTTAAACGTTCTCAAACTGACAAACTTGGTCCTAGGTCCGATAAGTGTTATTTTGTAGGGTACCCCAAGCAAACTAGGGGTTATTACTTTTACCTTCCTAATGAACAAAAGGTGTTCGTAGGACTTAAGGCAACATTTTTGGAAAAGGAATTCCTTGGTGAAGGAATTGTTGCCTCTAAGGTTGAACTTAGTGAAGTTCAGCAGGTGGAAGATTTAACACAATCTACTGAACCCACAGAATCGGTTTTGATTAGATCAAACCCGGAGCCCAATGTAGAAGCACCATTAAGGCGATCCGGTAGAGTGCCGCGTCAAGTGGATAGATACTACGGTTTCTTGGTCCATGACACGGATCCTATTGAGCTCGATGAGAACAATGAGGATCCGATCACCTATATGGATGCTATGCAGAGGTCTGACTCCGAGTTGTGGCTTAATGCCATGAAATCCGAAATGGAGTCCATGGAAATCAATAGTGTATGGACACTAGTTGATCCACCCAAAGGGATAAAACCCATAGGGTGCAAATGGATCTTCAAAAGAAAGAGAGGCGCAGACGGAAAGGTGGAGACCTATAAAGCCCGTCTGGTTGCCAAGGGGTATCGTCAACGTTATGGTATCGATTATGACGAGACTTTTTCCCCTGTGGCAATGCTAAAATCTATTCGGATCATGCTAGCTATAGCAGCATATATGGATTATGAAATCTGGCAAATGGATGTGAAAACAGCTTTTCTAAATGGAGAGCTAGAAGAAGAGGTGTATATGATACAACCTGAGGGTTTCATATCCACAGACGAGTCCAAAGTATGCAAGCTACAAAAGTCCATTTATGGACTTAAGCAAGCTTCTCGAAGTTGGAACATACGTTTCGATAAAACTATCAAAACGTATGGCTTCGTTAAGAACGAAGAAGAACCTTGTGTTTACAAGTGGGCTAATGGTTCAGTGATCACATTCCTTGTCTTATATGTGGATGACATTCTCTTAATTGGGAATGACATTCCAGCATTACAAAATGTGAAACTCTGGCTGTCATCACAGTTCTCCATGAAGGATCTGGGAGAAGCATCCTACATCCTAGGGATGAAAATCTATAGAGATAGATCTAAGAGGTTGCTTGGATTATCCCAATCCACGTACATCGACACTATGTTGAAGCAGTTCAACATGGAGAATTCCAAGAAGGGCTATCTTCCGATAGGCCAAGGAATTTCTCTCTCTAAGAAAGATTGTCCGACAACTTCCGAAGAGAGAGAGCGTATGAGTAGAATCCCATATGCTTCTGCAGTAGGTTCTATTATGTACGCCATGACATGTACAAGACCGGATGTTGCTTACTCACTAGCAGTAGCAAGTAGGTATCAGTCTGATCCGGGTGAGAACCATTGGAAGGTGGTGAAAACCATCCTTAAGTATTTAAGAAATACTAAGGACCAATGGTTAATCTATGGAGAATCTGACTTAAAACTTGTGGGATTTACAGACTCTAGTTTTCAGTCAGACCATGATGACAGTAAGAGTATGTCAGGATTTGTGTTTACCCTGAATGGAGGAGCAGTCTGCTGGAAAAGTTCCAAGCAGCATTCAGTAGCCGATTCCGTATGCGAAGCAGAGTATGTTGCTGCATCAGATGCGGCAAAGGAAGCTGTTTGGATCAAGCAGTTTGTAAATCAACTTGGTGTTGCTCCCTCAATCAATGGTCCAGTTCTTTTGTATTGTGACAATACTGGAGCCATTGCACAAGCAAAGGAGCCAAAGTCCCACCATAGAACCAAGCACATTCTGCGTCGCTACCACCTTGTACGAGAGATCGTGGAACGAGGTGACGTCAATCTTCAAAAGATCGATGGAAAGGAGAACCTAGCTGACCCATTCACTAAAGCCCTTTCTGTAAAGGAGTTCGATTATCACAAATCGAAGATGGGTATTAGATACTGTACAAATTGGCTTTAGTTCAAGTGGGAGTTATTGGGAATTGTGTCCCAAAGCCAATTTTTTAATTGTAAGAAATTGAATTATGTATATGTTTTATTAAAATGAATAAAAGTTTATTCTGGCAATTTTCTATTTATCACAAGTGTTGCATCTTCAAATTGAACTCCTGTGTATTGTGATGAAGTCCTTAGGACTAATTTAGTGGATAAAAGAGGTTTTATCATTTAGTCCTTAAAGCAGTTCGCGACCAAATGACGAGCTGTCAATTGGACGATAGCTATGTCAAGTATAGGTCGTTGTGTGCCATTTAGTTGGTTGTCCTCTTAAACCAAGGAGTGTGGAGACACTGTATGGCATACAGGTGAGATGTAGGAGTACATCGTCACTGAATAGTGACTCACCTGCGTAGCACTCCACTGTCGGGAGTTAGCTCGTAAAACGTATGGGCATAAGTACCCCTTAGACCTGAGACTGTCACGGTGATTTGCAAGCAACTCACTGTACTTAGGCACTGGATGACCTGAATTTCTAATTCAGGGATCGGAAGGATGCTGGGTGCAGTCAAGTACTCGCGAAGTCTGTGTATGAGTCAAGATGGGATTGACCGCTCCAGATTTTAGGAGTTGATGTCTCACTGTATTTCAATTCAGTAAAACCTTGGCCAGGGGTAAACCAAGTGATAGGTCACTTGATTTGATTATTTGAAATACACTATGGATGACCGGACCCAGAGGTCGACAGTCCTCTCTGAGGTCATCTTGAGCATCGAAGGTCATAGGGATGAATTATGCAACAACCATACGTCTAGGTTCTTGAATGTTGCTTTGCATATTCGACCTATCCGGACGTCGGGTATCATTGCTAGATGGTCACCTCGATTAGTGTATGGAGTAGTCCATGTACTACCAGCTTAGTGTTCGAACCTATCGGAGTCACGCACATAAGTCAAGTTAAGTAGGAAGGACTTGATCCAATTTAATTGAGAATTAAATTGTGGATCATTTGAGATTTGATTTTGTCTATGTTCAGCTAGCACTGAACATGAGGTACATACTGAATTTCATGGATGTGTATTTAATTATGTCTGTATTCTGGCTTAATCAAGTTTCAATTAATGTAATTGAAATTGATTTGGACTCATTTGTTGAGTTTGTTTTTGAATTGGATTCAAATGAATGTAATTGGGTTTCATGATGATTTTATTAGAATTTATTCCATATTTATTCTAGTCCAAGTGTGACTTGGATTGATCCGAAAATTGAACTAATTGGAGTTCACATGAATCAGATTCATGTAGAATTTTTCCGGATCCAAAATCTTTCAAATTGGTCTTCAATTTGGTTTAGAACCAATGATGGACCCAAGCCCATTTGATTCAGCCCATTTGAATTAACCCATTTACAAGTTTGCCCCTCTATTTAATTGACTCTTTCCTGTGTTTCTTCTTCGGTCCACATCAGCCGTGAACCACTTTTTCTGCTGAATCGTTCTCCCGTGAACCACGTTTTTTCCCTTCTTCGAAACACTTCAATTGACCGCTTGATCTTCCTCATCCTGCAACCATTTGAAGATCCGAAGAGACGTGTCTCTTCGGTTTTGAAACCTCTTTAACATAGGACTGATTTAATTGAAATCAAACGGTTCAAAAAATTCAATAAAATCGTGAAACGTTTGGCGTTCACTCTTCCCTTTTGCCGTTTTCTCTTCCCTAGTTCAGCCTTTTCTTTGCCTATAAATAGGCTGGGGTTCTCTTCATTCTTTGCTAGAGATTTGATCTGGGGAGAGGGGAGATTCGTGATCTTTTGAGTAGCTTGAAAAGAGAGGAAAAGGAAACGGGAAGAAAGAGGAAAAGGAAACGGAAAGAAAGAGAAAAAAAAAAAAAGGAAGAAAGAATTTTTGAAATTCTTTTCTTCCAGGGGCTTATTTGCAAAAGGGTTTTTGCACTATACAGACATCATCCTACCTTCCTGCATTTCTTGGCGTGCGTGTGAAGTAGAGGGTCCGTACATCCGGGCCTTGCATTGCACCAGATCCATCAGTACCAGATCCGGCACCAGATCCAGTTCCAGATCCAGTTTCCGATCCAGTACCAGATCTAGCATCTGATCCAGTATCTGATCCAGCACTTGGCCCTGTACCAGATTCTGTTCCTGAGTACCTTGACCATCTTCCGCTGCGGGATCGAGGTATGGTAAACATAATATAGTTATGTTATTTATTTATACCTGTTATAAATAAATAGATAAAATTTTAAAACTGATTTTCTGACCTGGCATCCGATTTTATCGGATTTTGCGGGATATTTTCCCTTCAGTTCAGCTCTCCCATCATGCTCATCTCAAACTCACTCTGCATCAAATCTGCAAATTCTTCGCAGAGGCGATTGTTAGTAGCACCGAAAATGATATCATCAACATAAATCTGTACTAATAACATATCTTTGTTTTGCTTTTTCAGAAATAGGGTTGTATCTACATTTCCCCTAGAGAATTCATGTTCTAATAGGAATTTGCTAAGTCTCTCATACCATGCTCTAGGTGCTTGTTTTAAACCATAAAGTGCTTTGTTCAGTTTATATACATGATTAGGGTATTGATGATTTTCAAAACCAGGAGGTTATTCTACATATACCTCCTCATTAATATACCCATTTAAAAATGCACTTTTTACATCCATTTGAAAAAGTTTGAAGTCCTTAGAGCATGCATATGCTAATAATAGTCTAATAGCCTCAAGTCTAGCTACAGGAGCAAAGGTTTCATCAAAATCTATACCTTCTTCTTGATTATAACCCTTTGCTACTAGTCTAGCCTTATTTCTTATAACAATTCCATTTTCATCAAGTTTATTTTTATAAATCCATTTCGTGCCTATAATAGGATATTCAGAAGGTCTCTCTATTAGATTCCATACCTTGTTTCTAGTAAATTGGTTTAATTCTTCTTGCATTGCATTTATCCAATTTACATCATTTTCGGCCTCTTCTATGTGTTTGGGCTCAAAGTGTGAGACAAAAGCTAGATGGTTATTTAAATTTCTAAGGGATGCTCTAGTCCTAACCGGTTGAGATGGATCATCTAGAATTAGTTCCTTAGGATGCCCATGAGCATACCTCCAAGCTTTAGTTAGCCCATGATCCACAATAGCCTCTTGGCTTGATGATGCTCCTTCAATCAATTTTTGATTATCATCTTGTAATGTCATTTCATCTATCTTTTCTTCAAGAATTTCAGCATCATCATCAAGGTTAACTTTCTTACTAGAGGAGATGTCACTAGAATCATCAAATACCACATGTATAGATTCTTCTATAACTAGGGTTCTTTTATTAAAGACTCTATAGGCTTTACTAGTCGTAGAGTAACCTAAGAATATGCCCTCATCAGATTTAGAGTCAAATTTACCTAGATTATCTTTCCCATTATTATGAACAAAACACCTACATCCAAAAACATGAAAGTAGTTTACCTTTGGTTTTCTGTTTTCCAAAGTTCATAAGGTGTTTTCTTTATAATGGGTCTTAATAAAACTCTATTTAATATATGACAAGAAGTATTAATGGCTTCTCCCTAAAAGTACTTAGGGAGGTTACTTTCACATAACATAGTTCTAGCCATTTCCTCTAGAGTTCTATTTTTCCTCTCCACAACTCCATTTTGTTGTGGTGTCCTAGGTGCAGAAAAATTATGAGTTATTCCCTTTTTACTACAAAACTCATTGAATAACTGATTTTCAAATTCGGTACCATGGTCACTTCTAATGGCTATTACTGAAGTATCTCTAGCATTGGTTACTTCCTTATGAAACTTTTTAAATACTGAAAAAGCTTGATCTTTATGTGCTAAGAACATAACCCAAGTGTACCTAGAATAATCATCTACAATAACTAGACCATATTTATTTCCACCTAGGCTTGTTGTTCTAGTTGGTCCGAATAGGTCCATGTGTAATAATTCTAGAGGTCTAGAGGTAGAGACACATTTTATGGATTTAAATGAGTTCCTAGATTGTTTGCCAAATTGACATGCTTCACATATTTTGTTCTTTTCAAATTTTAATTTTGGCAAACCTATCACGGAATCTCTTTTAACTAGTTTAGTTATTGTGTCCATGCTTGCATGACCTAACTTACGGTGCCATAACCAACTAGCATCATTATCTTTAGTTTCATTAACAACTAAACATTGGTTATGTTTTGCAAGATCTTCAAGGTCTACAACATACACATTTCCACGTCTAATTCCTTTAAAGACTAAACTATTGTCATTAGGGTTTGTTATAATGCATAGTGATGGTTTAAACATAACATCATATCCTTTATCACATAATTGACTAATGCTTAACAAGTTATGCTTAAGACCATCAACATATCTAACATTATCAATAAAAGTAGAAGGGGTGATTTGAACTTTACCAATACCAATGATGTGACCTTGGTTGTTGTCTCCAAAAGTCACAGCACCTCCCTTCTTAGCTTCAAAGGTGAAAAATTGATCCTTATCACCCGTCATGTGTCTTGAGCAGCCACTATCCAAATACCAGCAGTTTTTGTTGACCTTGGCTGCAAGACACTCCTACACAAGCAAATCATGTCATCTTAGGTACCCAAGTTTTCTTGGGTCCTTCATGGTTAGTCAAGTTGGTTCCTTTTGGAACCCATACCCTTTTAATTTTTCTTCTTGATTTACCTTTCCTAAAATTACACACATTTGCTTTATGACCTATAGTTCCACAACAAAAGCAGGTTATTTTCTTAGTTTTAGTTTCTCCAGCTTTAACAAAGAAGTTACTAAGAAGTTTTTGTTTATTTCTTGGTTTATATCCTAAACCCGCTTTATTAAATACTGCTCGTTGACTATTGAGTATCATATTTAACTTTTCAGAACTATATGTAAATTTTTCAACTAAGGGTTTGTATTTGTTAAGTTCTTTAGTTAGTGTTTGATTTTCTATTTTTAGATCATTTAGTTTGTTTGTTAGATCCTTGTTTAAGATTTGTTTATGGTTTTTAAATTCTGAAAATTTCTTAGTTAGTTTTTCATTATCTTTAGTTAAGGTATTAGTCTTTTGAGTTAAAAGTTGGTTGCTTGTCTTAAGTTCTATATTTTCTTTGGTGATTAAATCCTTATCCTTAACTAATTTATCGTATTTATGTAGGTATGATTGATTAGTTATTTTTAGTTCTTTATTCTTAAGATTTATTGCCTTATATTCTATCATTAATTCATTAAAAGCATCATAAAGTTCATCAAATGTAAAATCAAGCTGTGTTTCGGAAGTTATCTCATTTTCATTGGCCATGAAGCAGAAATTGGCCTTCTCTTCTTGTTCTTCATCCGATGATGAAGATGATGTGTCGGAGTCCGATAGGGTGGTGACAAGGGCTTTCTTCTTCTTGTACTTGCTGCCCTTCTTTAGTAAGGGACACTCAGCTCTGATGTGTCCCGGCTTTTTGCACTCATAGCACCCAATCCCCTCATTTTCCCTTTCCTTACCTTTGTCCTTGCGGTAGGAATTTGAGGGGCCTCTCCTTTGATGATAAGCCTTCTTGTGGTTGATGAATTTTTTGAACTTGCGCACAAGAAGTGCCTCACCATCATCTTCCTCATGTTCTTCTCCTTCACTGCTGCTACTGCAAGATAATTCCTTGTTAGATGAAGTAGATTACAGAGCTATTACCTTTTTCTTGTGGGAGGACTCTTCCTCGTTGTGTTGCTTCATGGTTAGCTCGTGCGTCATTAAGGATCCAAGAAGCTCCTCGAGTGGTAATTTGTTCAAGTCCTTGGCTTCTTGGATTACCGTCACTTTAGCTTCTCACGACCTTGGTAGACACCGAAGGATTTTCCTGACAAGCTCACTGTTAGTATAGTTCTTGCCAAGGCTTTTTAGGCCATTGACAATGTCAGTAAACCTAGTGAACATGCTAGTGATTGTCTCATTAGAATCCATTTTAAATAGTTCATACTTATGAACCAATATATTAATTTTGGATTCTTTAACTTGATTTGTGCCCTCATGGGTCACTTCAAGTCTATCCCAGATCTCTTTTGCAGAGTTGCAAGTAGAGACCCTATTGAATTCATTTCTGTCTAAGGCACAGTAAAACACATTCATAGCTTTAGAATTTAGTTGTGCCCTTTCTCATGTCATGTTCATCCCAATCTTTTTCTAATTTGGGTACCGTGATACCCTCTACATATGTGGATGGGATGTATGGGCCATTTACTACAATGGTCCACATCTCATAGTCTTGGGCTTGGATGAATATTCTCATCCTAGCCTTCCAGTATGAGTAGTCGGATCCATTAAAGAAAGGGGGTCTTTGGGTGGACTGACCCTCAATGTGGGAAGATCCAAATGGGTTGTCATTTTGATCTTTTAACTCTTGGGTGGAAGAGTTTAGGCTCTGATACCACTTGTTGCCCAGATAGACAACCCAAGAGGGGGGGGTGAATTGGGTTTTAAAATAATTTTAACTATTAAAGCGTTTGTGGGTGACTAATTAATGCTTTTTATAAGATGATTAATTAGTTGCTGTGATGTGTATGAAATGAGGGTAATGGTAAGAGACAAGCAATCACAAACACAAAGCTTTTATAGTGGTTCGGAGCTAACCCTTGCTCCTATGTCCACTCCCCCAAGTCTCTCTTGGAAATTCACTATAACCCCTTGGATTACAGCCGGTTGTTTCCAAGCTCACAACCAAAACTTGTTGTTTTACGAGCTCACAACGAACTCGGTCGGTTTTTTCCAGGCTCACCGACTAGAACCAAACCCCGATTGTTTTTCCGGGATCACAATCGAACCCTTACACGTTGGTTTTACCACTCGGCTCACCAACCAACCCTCAATACTCTTGATTCAAATGCCCGATTGAACCAAGCAAAGACAAAGGTGTAGATAAAAGAGACAAACCAGAAAAATATAGCTTCTCAAAAGCAGATAAAATGGCAATATGAACAATAACGAAGTTAAGAGGCCCTCAAACGCTTTTAAGTTAGAGAAGAGGAAGGGCTTCTTGAACTTCGGGGTCTCCTCTTGAATGTGTAGTCGACGTTGAATGCAGGAGAAGGAGGTTTTAATTGCTGGAAAGATGTAGGTGGATGCAGTAAATGGCAGATCTTCCTCTTTTTCGTTGAAGAACATGTTTGCAGAGCTTGAATGCTTGATTAGTTGGAGTGGAATGGTTCTTCTCTGCCTTGCTACAGTCTTCTGTGGCTATTTAAACCACCCCCACGGAAACTAGCCATTAGAGAGCTTTTTCTGCCCGTT